>NW_017201146.1:0-19234 GCF_001704415.2 Capra hircus | reverse complement strand
GCTGTCAGCGAGCCTGGGAGACGCCACTGGCGCCTTCCTTGCCTCAGCTCCAATCCTGCCTTGCCTTTGCACTTAGGTCCCAGGCGTCCTTGAGGAGGGCTTAGGGGCTGGTGGGTTGCACACTGCCAAGGGCTTCAGCAGTGAGAGCTCTGTCAGAGGGAAGGGAAGGGCAACTGCAGGGCTCCTCCAGCGGTTTCTTGGCCGCCAGATTCAGCGCCGCACGAGAGCACCAGGCTCCCAGGGCCCCTGGCTGGGGTTTTCAGCCCCGCACACACGGAGGCTGATTCCTTGGGTGCCCAGAAAGTGTATGACAGACGTAGGTTCCCTAGCACTCTCCTCCCCAGCAGAGACATGTGCAGGTGTTGGGGCCTGATCCTGCGTGTCTGGGTTCCTGCCCACAGCCCCAACTCAGGGGAAGCAGCCCCTGAGGCAAGACCTGCTGGAGGAGCCCTGCGCCCCCGCCTGATAGGCGAGTGCACAGCCAGCAGGGAAGCGAGCCTCCCTGGGGAAGAGGAGGCAGCCCAGCCCGTCAAGTGAAAGCCCTGCTTGCACGGAGCTAAGTGCCTCCAGTACGGCAGAGCTCTAGCTCTGCTCAGAGCCCGATCTGGCAGAGTTCCTGGCGCGAGGCTGCTCTGCCGGGGGCTAGCCTTGCCCAGACTTGCCTTGCTTTTAGGCTGCCTCCCAGGAAGGAGCAGGCAGCAGGAGCCTGGGAGTCGCCACTGGCGCCTTTTCTTGCCTCAGCTCCAATCCTGCCTTGCCTTTGCACTTAGGTCCCAGCCTCCTTAAGGAGGCTTAGGGGCTGGTGGGTTGCACACTGCCAAGGGCTCCAGCAGTGAGAATTCTGTCAGAGGGAAGGAAGGGCAACTGCAGGGCTCCTCCAGCGGTTCTTGGCCGCCCAGATCAGCGCCACACGGAGAGCACCAGGCTCCCAGGGCCCCTGGCTGGGTTTTCAGCCCCGCACACCACGGAGGCTGATTCCTTGGGTGCCCAGAAAGTGTATGACAGACGTAGGTTCCCTAGCACTCTCCTCCCCAGCAGAGACATGTGCAGGTGGTTGGGGCCTGATCCTGCGTGTCTGGGTTCCTGCCCACAGCCCCAACTCAGGGGAAGCAGCCCCTGAGGCAAGACCTGCTGGAGGAGCCCTGCGCCCCCGCCTGATAGGCGAGTGCACAGCCAGCAGGGAAGCGAGCCTCCTCGGGGGAAGAGGAGGCAGCAAGTCCCCGTCAAGCTGAAATCCCTGCTTGCACGGAAGCTAAGTGCGCTCCAGTACGGCAGATCTCTAGCTCTGTTCAGAGGCCCGATCTGGCAGAGTTCCTGGCACCAAGATGCTCTGCCATAGGCGAGCCTTGCCGCAGACTTGCCTTGCTTTAAGGCTCCCTCCCCAGGAAGGAGCAGGCTGTGTGAGGCTCGGGAAACGCCACTGGCGCCTTCCTGGCTTCAGCTCTAACCCTGCCTTGCCTTTGCACTTAGGTCCCAAGCGTCCTTGAGGAGGGCTTAGGGGCTGGTGGGTTGCACACTGCCAAGGGCTCCAGCAGTGAAAGCTCTGTCAGAGGGAAGCGAAGGGCAACAGCAGGGCTCCTTCAGCGGTTCCTTGGCCGCCCAGACAAAGCTCCGCACGGAGAGCACCAGGTTCCAAGGGCCCCTGGCTGGGTTTTGCATCCCCACACTCCCAGAGGCTGACTCCGTGGGTGCCTAGAAAGTGTGTGAGAGACGTAGGTTCCCTTAGCACTCTCCTCCCCAGCAGAGACATGTGCAGGTGGTTGGGGCCTTATCCTGCGTGTCTGGGTTCCCGCCCACAGCCCAACTCAGGGGAAGCAGCCCCTGAGGCAAGACCTGCTGGAGGAGCCCTGCGCGCCCGCCTGATAGGCGAGAGCACAGCCAGCAGTGTAGCGAGCCTCCTCGGGAGAAGAGGAGGCAGCCGAGCCCAGTCAAGAGGAAAGCCCTGCTTGCACGGAGCTAAGTGGGCCTCCAGTACGGCAGAGCTCTAGCTCTGCTCAGAGCCCCGATCTGGCAGAGTTTCTGGCGCGAGGCTGCTCGCCGGGGGCTCGCCTTGCCCAGACTTGCCTTGCTTTTAGGCTCCCTCCCCAGGAAGGAGCTGTCTGAGCGAGCCTGGGAGACGCCACTGGTGCCTTCCTTGCCTCAGCTCCAATCCTGCCTTGCCTTTGCACATAGGTGCCAGGCGTCGGTTGGGGAGGGCTTAGGGGGTGGTGGGTTGCACACTGCCAAGGGCTTCCAGCAGTGAGAGCTCTGTCAGAGGGAAGGGAAGGGCAACTGCAGGGCTCCTCCAGCGGTTTCTAGGCCGCCTAGAATCAGCGCCGCACCGAGAGCACCAGGCTCCCAGGGCCCCTGGCTGGGGTTTTCAGCCCCGCACACACGGAGGCTGATTCCTTGGGTGCCCAGAAAGTGTATGACAGACGTAGGTTCCCTAGCACTCTCCTCCCCAGCAGAGACATGTGCAGGTGTTTGGGGCCTGATCCTGCGTGTCTGGGTTCCTGCCCACAGCCCCAACTCAGGGGAAGCAGCCCCTGAGGCAAGACCTGCTGGAGGAGCCCTGCGCCCCCGCCTGATAGGCGAGTGCACAGCCAGCAGGGAAGCGAGCCTCCTCGGGGGAAGAGGAGGCAGCAAGTCCCCGTCAAGCTGAAATCCCTGCTTACACGAAGCTAAGTGCGACTCCAGTACGGCAGATCTCTAGCTCTGTTCAGAGGCCCGATCTGGCAGAGTTCCTGGCACCAAGATGCTCTGCCATAGGCGAGCCTTGCGCAGACTTGCCTTGCTTTAAGGCTCCCTCCCCAGGAAGGAGCAGGCTGTGTGAGGCTCGGAAACGCCACTGGCGCCTTCCTGGCTTCAGCTCTACCCCTGCCTTGCCTTTGCACTTAGGTCCCAAGCGTCCTTGAGGAGGGCTTAGGGGCTGGTGGGTTGCACACTGCCAAGGGCTCCAGCAGTGAAAGCTCTGTCAGAGGGAAGCGAAGGGCAACAGCAGGGCTCCTTCAGCGGTTCCTTGGCCGCCCAGACAAAGCTCCGCACGGAGAGCACCAGGTTCCAAGGGCCCCTGGCTGGGTTTTGCATCCCCACACTCCCAGAGGCTGACTCCGTGGGTGCCTAGAAAGTGTGTGAGAGACGTAGGTTCCCTAGCACTCTCCTCCCCAGCAGAGACATGTGCAGGTGGTTGGGGCCTTATCCTGCGTGTCTGGGTTCCCGCCCACAGCCTCAACTCAGGGGAAGCAGCCCCTGAGGCAAGACCTGCTGGAGGAGCCCTGCGCGCCCGCCTGATAGGCGAGAGCACAGCCAGCAGTGTAGCGAGCCTCCTCGGGAGAAGAGGAGGCAGCCGAGCCCAGTCAAGAGGAAAGCCCTGCTTGCACGGAGCTAAGTGGGCCTCCAGTACGGCAGAGCTCTAGCTCTGCTCAGAGCCCCGATCTGGCAGAGTTTCTGGCGCGAGGCTGCTCGGCCGGGGGCTCGCCTTGCCCAGACTTGCCTTGCTTTTAGGCTCCCTCCCCAGGAAGGAGCTGTCTGAGCGAGCCTGGGAGACGCCACTGGTGCCTTCCTTGCCTCAGCTCCAATCCTGCCTTGCCTTTGCACATAGGTGCCAGGCGTCGTTGGGAGGGCTTAGGGGGTGGTGGGTTGCACACTGCCAAGGGCTTCAGCAGTGAGAAGCTCTGTCAGAGGGAAGGGAAGGGCAACTGCAGGGCTCCTCCAGCGGTTTCTAGGCCGCCTAGAATCAGCGCCGCACCGGAGAGCACCAGGCTCCCAGGGCCCCTGGCTGGGGTTTTCAGCCCCGCACACACGGAGGCTGATTCCTTGGGTGCCCAGAAAGTGTATGACAGACGTAGGTTCCCTAGCACTCTCCTCCCCAGCAGAGACATGTGCAGGTGTTTGGGGCCTGATCCTGCGTGTCTGGGTTCCTGCCCACAGCCCCAACTCAGGGGAAGCAGCCCCTGAGGCAAGACCTGCTGGAGGAGCCCTGCGCCCCGCCTGATAGGCGAGTGCACAGCCAGCAGGGAAGCGAGCCTCCTCGGGGGAAGAGGAGGCAGCCAAGTCCCCGTCAAGCTTGAAATCCCTGCTTGCACGGAAGCTAAGTGCGACCTCCAGTACGGCAGATCTCTAGCTCTGTTCAGAGGCCCGATCTGGCAGAGTTCCTGGCACCAAGATGCTCTGCCATAGGCGAGCCTTGCGCAGACTTGCCTTGCTTTTAAGGCTCCCTCCCCAGGAAGGAGCAGGCTGTGTGAGGCTCGGAAACGCCACTGGCGCCTTCCTGGCTTCAGCTCTACCCCTGCCTTGCCTTTGCACTTAGGTCCCAAGCGTCCTTGAGGAGGGCTTAGGGGCTGGTGGGTTGCACACTGCCAAGGGCTCCAGCAGTGAAAGCTCTGTCAGAGGGAAGCGAAGGGCAACAGCAGGGCTCCTTCAGCGGTTGCTTGGCCGCCCAGACTAAGCTGCCGCACGGAGAGCACCAGGTTCCAAGGGCCCCTGGCTGGGTTTTGCATCCCCACACTCCCAGAGGCTGACTCCGTGTGTGCCTAGAAAGTGTGTGAGAGACGTATGTTCCCTAGCACTCTCCTCCCCAGCAGAGACATGTGTTTGGGAGGGCTTAGGGATCGCTGAGTTCCACACTTCCAAGGGCTCCAGCACTGAGAGCTCTGTCGACGGGAAGGGAAGGGCAACTGCAGAGCTCCTTCAGCTGTTGCTTGGCTGTCCAGACTCAGCGCCACATTGAGAGCACCATGCACCCAGGGCCCCTGGGTGGTGTCTGCAGCCAGCAGGCTGGCGACTCACTTGTGGTCTCCCATCATTTGCCTGAAATACATAGGTTCCCTAATGCTCTTCTCCCCAGCAGAGCTGTG
The DNA here is from genome assembly GCF_001704415.2 of Capra hircus. Taxonomy (NCBI): domain Eukaryota; kingdom Metazoa; phylum Chordata; class Mammalia; order Artiodactyla; family Bovidae; genus Capra; species Capra hircus. The sequence goes on along the minus strand of NW_017201146.1, from coordinate 14,399 downwards.
TGCAGGTTGTTGGGGCCTGCCCCTGCGTGTCTGGGTTCCCGCCCACAACCCCAGCTCAGGGGAAGTAACCCCTGAGCCAAGACCTGCAGGAGGCGAGGTATGGCTCCGCCTGGAAGCCGAGTGCACAGGACAAGTGGAAGGGAGCCTCCTCCGGGGAAGAGGAGGCAGCCCAGTCGCCTGCTGCTGCAAGCCTTGCTGGGGTGGAGCCGAGTGCGCCTCCAGTATCGGCAGAGCTCCAGCTCCGCTGAGAGCCCTGATCTGGCAGAGTTCCTTGCGCGAGGCTGCTCTGCCTGGGGCGAGCCTTGCCCAGACTTGCCTGGCTTCTAGACTTCCTGCCCAGGAAGGAGCAGTCTGCACGAGGTTGGGAGACGCCACTGGCACCTTCCTGGCCTCAGCTCTGCTCCTGCCTTGCCTTTGCACCTAGGCCCCAGGCGTTCTTGTGGTGGCTTAGGGGCCGGTGGCTTCCACACTGCCAAGGGCTCCAACAGTGAGAGCTCTGTTCGAGGGAAATGAAGGGTATATTTGGAATGCAATCGTTTATCAGATGTGAGACCCACACCTTCACCCTGAACCCTCACCCCGAGCCCTTACCCTCGCCCTCACCCACACCCTCACCCTGAACCCTTACCCTCACCCTCACCTTGAAGCCTTACCCTCACCCTCACCCCTAACCCTAACCCTCACGCCTCACCCCTCACCCTAACAAGTTGGGGGGCTGTTCTGCACACTGTAACCTTAACCCTTCCCTCACCCGACACCCTATCCACATCCTAACCCTAACCCACTTCATAGTCACGCCCTCAACCCTATACTTACCCTTGAAGTACGTACCTGCATCATCTTCGTTTTGGACACTTCCCATGCATAACAAAAGACAAGGTTGGAATGTTTCAAACATCGATCCAAGACCCATTATCCACATAAAAGGGATATAAATACTCTGATCACATCATTTAAATCTCTTGCATCACCAAAATACCTCTCCACCACGTATCCAATCGCCATTGATGGATCACATCTATCTCATACATTTTATAACTTAGCAATCAGATACGCACCCGTAATCTGGGTAATTATATACACAGGATATATTGATACCATAAATATTTCAACAAATTCCACTTTCTACGATGAGTTCAATCTTCACAAAAGTAGGATGAACGGCACCTGTTTCCACTAGGATCCATAGCATTGCACAAAGTGACAGTGAGCGTGAAAATCTTAATGATGACCACCGGAAAGAAGGTCAGCACGGCTGATATCACAGATTTTTCAGTGTTCCAATACGACTTCTACCCAAATCCATAAAGAAAGACATATGCATAGGAAACTACAAATTGAAAGCAAGTCTATTGAGATAAATATTGGACATCAATTGTATGAATCTTTAAGGCATCACTGCAGACATTCTTCAGACATTCTTCAAATTCATAGAATGACAACAAAGTATGGCTACGTACAATCCATTCGGTTTTATAAACCACTCATGAATAACCTCACAAGCCATTGAAAACCAGATGACACTTTCAAATAGCTTTCGATCTACAAACAAGGCTGTAAGACAGAAAGTTAAAATCGAAATACATGAACTAAATCCTCAATAGATATGAAAACATCCCTTGGTAGTGAAGTCGATTCACATTAGTTATTAGGGCTTTCATGCACAGATCCACGGGGCATATACAGAACCATTCCTCCAACAAAACTGAAGAATGACTTTAAAATCGCAAACAAAACATGAGTATATGTGTTCACACACTTCATGGAGCAAGGGTTTCTTCGATCTGAAAACTGGCGTCGATGAAGGACTGTGTGAAGAAGACTTCAAAGTCTATTTGGCAAACACAGCCTACGTTGGCTATATTTAGTCCTCAGATGAATGGAATGTCATGAGTACTGGGCGTTTCAAAGAAGCAGCCTGTGAAGCTCTGGACGCTTATTGGGATGCGTGGTATACCACATTCACACGTTTCAGTAGCATTGGTGCAAAAACGATACACTTCTCAGGGGAAGCTTCTACATGGACTCTTGGGATCAGAGCTCTAACTCATACACACATACTTTTCCTTTGAAAATGATCCTGCATGATAAGCAAACAAAACACTGGATGAACACCTAGACGGTGAGCTCTGTACTAAATGATTTGAAAGCCAGTAGATGGAATGAGCTGATGAGGAAGACTACAAACGAGTCATCTTCTTCAACTTGGTCAAACTGCTCATAGTCATACAAGTGAATGAAAAGTGGAGCCTGTTGTCATTCAATCTGTTGAAAAGAAAGAGAATAATACAACAAATTAGCAAATCTTATTTTCTTCATAAACATTATATTATTTCTGCACAGCTTTCTTACTGGCATGAATAGAATATCTGCAATAATCACTTGTCACAGTGAAATGGATTCACATTCGATATCGATTCACATCTAGAATTGATGCCATAGCTGTTTGATACTATTGCTTGAGTGAATGCAACTTATGTGACTTCACAAACTACAAACACGACTAACATAATAGGTATTAAAAAACCTTGAGTGACATGAGCGTGAAGACTTAGTAGAGTTGCTCTCAAGAATCATGATACTATTCTTCACTCCAGCCATAGGACTGGAATCTGTACATTAACACCCCTGCAAAAGAAACGGGAAGGATAGAATAATAATAAAGGAACTTCATAACTATATTCCTACTGTCAACATTCAACACTATGTTTTCTTTTCAACTGACTTTCATATTTGGTCTACTGTAACCTCTTCTGTGTTCATTTTATGCTAAACTTATTGCCAACAGTAAAATTACCATATGAGCTCTAATGAATTTTTTTACTTGCAAAGCTAGTGATAGAACCAAAGGCCAATATCTACATCAAACAGGAGGAATGGAATGGAAACTGTAAACAATTTGATGGAATAGCATTTCCGTGCTCCTATTCAGTCAAACGGACATTCCAAAGGATGTGATTTTTCTGAAAGTTTATTTCGGAAACTTGGAAGTGGATGACTGCAAACAATAAAACGAATAATATATTGATACATAATACGAATAATATACAGTGGGTCATTCTTTTTTCTATTCTGCCACAGCTAACTGACTGGAAGTCAGTTGTCGTAACTACTACTAACAGAAGACCCTCACCGATGAGTGAAGATATATAGGAAAATCCATAATAGATCTAAAAACCGTCAAAGATAAAATGGTCATGAAAAAATACAGTGACAGTTTAGTTGGTATAAGAAACAGGATGATTATGAAAGCAAAGCCAACAATCATGGATAGGCCATGGAAGCCCGTGGCTGTCACGAGTGTTGACTTGTATCCTTCATCTGAGGTTGTTAAAAGTGCGTGGTAAAATCCAGAGGTTTGCAGCAGTGGTAACCTCCTGAGCAGACTGAAATCCAAAGGGTTTCCAGAATATCCTGACGATTTCCATCTACTAGGCTGTGGTGAGCTCAAGCAATACATACTCCAGAGGACAGAAGACAGACGTCTACTGCACTTAGGGAGAAAGGGAATGTTGCTGCTCGGCCTAGTACAAGTGTAGAAGCAACACCTCGGTGATTCGATCTTTAAAGACTCCATACATATGAGAAAGACTGGTATGAATAATCCTTCAGAAGCGCCTTCTCAGACCTCCTCCCATCATAAGCACAAGCATAATGAAAACACTGAGTTTTCATGGGCTCACGCAAAATTAGACTCACTTATGACTTTGCTTTGAGAAGAGTTGAACTACTCATTGTTTAAGAGAAATGACCCTTTCTTCTCTGAAGACTTGTGAATCATTCATAGGGTGTGGTGAATAAACTACTTAAGGATCTAATCCATAAAAATGCGATAGGCTAAGCACAGAGATGTTTTTCTCCCTTTCTCAAAGGATGGAACATTTTGTATTTGCACTGACTTTATGTCTTGACTTCATGTACAATTAGATATTGATTTTTTTAGTTGACATACAATAGGACTAAAAATATCGATATAATACTGATAACTCATGTTGGTATGTGTGGTTGTCACATAGGATTCACAGGAGATTTAGATTCACAGTTGTCAACGTAAAGGATGAATGCTATTTAGCTTCTTCGTGACTCTAGACCACGAATGAAGAGTTTTCCTCAACATATTTCACTGAGGGAAATACAAGGATGATAGGCATAATACTATGCTTCGACTCACGGATATCGAAGCATTGTTCACAATACAGATCTGATTTTCGAAATCAGGGTTCTTTCAGTGTCCTTGAACAGCATTTGTTTTTCTGGATACAGAAGAAAAAACTCATGAGTATCAAACTGGTTCCCAGAAAACATGTGTATGAATTGTTATCTTCCTGAACCAGGGATCAAACCCACATCACTTCCACCTCCTGCACTGGTAGGCAGAGTATTTCTTGATCAACTGCGCCACCTGGGAATCGACATACATTTCAAGGACCACTGCCATCAGCTTCTACTGTTCATGACCAAACTAGGAGAAACAACATTGGAAGAAGGACTCATAAGGGTACTCATAGGAAGTACTCATAAGTCAAGGAACCGTTCTACTGGGTCCTCTCGTTATTACTGGGACAAGTCAGTTCCTCCGATGATGATGGGTATAACTGAAAAATTATTACAAATGCATGGGATGCGATGTCTACATGATAAATGTGTTCCTCTTATACTATTGCTTCAGGGATGTCTACTTCCGCATGAACGACTGCACTACAAGGGATGCCTGCTATTCCAGCTCAAGCAACAGATAGTCAAGTGCAGATCATTGTCCTTTGTTGAAAATAATCAGCAGTTTGTCAACATAGGGAACATGCCGGAGGAACCCTTGGGATGGAACTCTAAAAACAGGTTGGGCCCTCTTTTTGCCAGGCCCTGCGATAAAATACAAATCAGAAAAAGAAAAATAGCATCGGTTTTGTCAGGACTTCCTCATCTTTTCTTTCTCGGTAGCAGGAAGCAGACATTGAGGCCAGAGGACTGCAGGATTTCATTGTGAACTAACGTTGGGTGGGGTGGAGGCTCATCACTCTAGTAAGAATGTGGCTCACTAAAACGGAATTTCATTCACTTCATGGACATAGAGTTCTAGAATCCTTCATTAAGGAATTCAAGAAGCTATATTTCCTTACACCTTCACAATCTCTTGGTTTACAAGAATGTCAATTGCTAGTCCAGCACTTATACAATGAGTGTTACAGGTAGTATGAGTGTATAAATGATGACGAGCAATGACAGGAAGTTTATTTATTCTCTGTTTGAATTCTTGAGTTTTTATATAATTTTTTATAATATCCTTACAGATGTAAATATTTTAGTGACATGTATAAATACACGTTGAGTAGTGCTATGATAACTCATAGTGTTGCCACAATAAATATCATGGTTATTATGTGCTTTTCATATATTCCTTTGGAGATTCTCTTGCATTATACATCATCATAAGATATTTAATAGTTTCCTAAACTGTACAGTAGGTCCTTGTGGCTTCTTTTATATATGGTAATGTATTTGTTAATAATTCAAACAAAAACTGGTACACAAATATTCATAGTGACATTCACAATAGCTCAAAGGTAGAACTCATTCAAGTGTCCGTTGGTGGGAGACTGAATATGCAACGCAAGGTATATTCAGAAGCTTGAACGGTATTCCACCATACAAAAAAGTACATTAAATGGTGCTGCCACTCTGCAAGACATTACACAAATGACTCCAAAACGAACACGTGGAAGAAATACATAGTTCGATTCCAATTCATGCTATGTACCCAAAAGGATTGGGAAAGGGGGCTGAAAAAAATGGATACTCCTTCCGTCATACTCACAACAGCATGATTCACACTGGCAAACAAACAGAAGCAATCGAAGTGTCCATGGCAGCCAATTCCATAAACAAACTGTGGTATACACACAATGGAATCTGATTCGGCCCTTCAAAGTCAGTAATTCTGACAATGCGACAATGTGGACAAACCTTATGGTCATTAGATTAAGTGAAATAAACCAGACCAAAAAAAGACAAACGTTCTGTGATTCCGCTCATATGAGATATCCAAACAAGTCAAATCTGTCAGAAATAGCAGAAAGTGATTCCGACCGATCGAAAAGAGTTCATGTTTCATGGACCTCAGTTTCCCTTGGAAAAACTGACTTCCCATCATATCTCCAAAACCAATTAGACAAATAACTGGAAGCTATATCCAGTCAAATGAATGTAGACATAATGTTACAGTGTACACCAAACTCACTCAAACTTCTCAACAGACAAAAGGCAAAACTGTAATCTGTGGCACCTCAGCTTAGCTTAAAACTGTATCTACGGTACCTCACTTCTGCTTATAAAATTTAACAACAACAACAACACACTAAAGGCTATCCAAAAAAGGATAGAAAACACATATAACATCAACTTTAAAAAATTAGAAATTGAAACGGTGAAAAACCTTATTCACAAAACTTAAACACAAGCCACAGGAAACTATATTTATAAAATAGATATCTGATAAAGGATTGTTCTCCAAATATACCAAAAAATCTAGAACAATCTCATAAAATATGTATACACCTAAACACCTGGCCTACAAAAATATAAAGATAGTAAATAAGCCTATCAAAAAGACTCAAAACCACATAGCATTAGGAAATGACAAACTAAAATAACAGTGAGGTAGCACTGCACACCTATTAGATCCAGTCAACTCAAGAAAAGGGGGTAGGGCACAGCTTCTCCGGTGGCTCAGTGGTAAAGAATCTGCCTGACAATGCAAGACACTCTAGTTCGATCCCTTACCCCAGAAGATCCCACAAGCCACAGAGAAACATAGCTGGATTTTTCCACAGCTAAACAAGGCTCACCTGTGACCTGAATCCTTCATGTCCAGCACTTACTAAACAGCTTTGAAAACATGTCCAGACAAAAAAGGGATCGCATGATTATATACAACAGCTCGACTTGTAATCACTACAAACTTTCAAATATCAGGATGTCTTCAGTAGATGACAGTGTAAACAAATGGGATACATGCAAAGTGAAGGGGAGCAAATGCTACCACAAAATATACCACCTCAGCATGAGGATTAGTTGACCCAATTAACTTTTCTTTTTTTAGAGACACATGATCATCTCTGAAACCCAAGTTCAAGACAGCTCTTCTGTGAGTCACATTTACCAGAGAAAATCTCATTTCAAAGGAATCCTCTCTATATGCCAGATAGAAGGATGAGACACCAGTCTTTTGAAACTCTTTTTTCTTTTCTATCGATAGGGAAAGCTAAGCCGTAAATCTGCACAGCCACCATACCCTTCCTTTCCTTTGTTGTATTTTTTTAAATATTTGTTTCTGTTTTCATTTGGCTGCGCCAGGTCAACCTTCATTGAGGCAAGCAGATATTTAGCTACAGCATTGCAAATTCTCTGTTGTGGCATGGGAGATCTAGTTCTTGGATCAGGAAATGAACCTGGCCTCCTTCTTTGGGAGTGTCCAGTCTCAGCCACTGGACCACCAGGAAGTGCCTGTTTTGTTTTCAGATGAAGATGGAATCTAAGGTGATATCTTGGGCCATTTCAGTCACTGACTCAGTTTCCTGAGTTTGTCCAAAGCACGCACAAGGTGCACATTATTAAACTGGTTGCAAAACAAGAAAAGGTTGTCTGCTACAACACTGTATGCTTACAAATATCTAAATGGTAAATGGCATAGTATTGATTTTTCATTACTATGGGGGGAGAAAGAATGCAGGATTCATACATGTTACAACACGAATAAATATTCAAACCATCTTCAGTGCAAAAAAAAATCCACATAGAAAAGGCCACCCAGAACCCTTATTCACCATGTCTGCTTTCAATCCATCAAGTTTGTCCCAAATAACTGAAAATCTCAGTAACACTCTACATAAAGAAAAAAGGATGAAGATGGAAACAAAAGATATATTCATACACTTGAACATTGCAAAGTGGAAGTGGGGGCCGGTGGATTACATTATAACGTAGATACCATATGATTTCCTGATTTTGGAGATTATGTGCTGGTTCTGCAGAAGGTACCCATTTTGGATAAAAACACATAGAGTCTTTTAGATGATGTGGCAAATGCTAGCACTTGTTCCCATTGCTAGGCATTTTCTGTACATTTTAAATGACTGGAAAGTATACTAGGTTTCAAAACAACCATGTCAATACCACAAAAGAAATTTAGAGTAGACAGGCAGGAAGCTTTCTGATACAGGCCAAGACTTACCCAGACGAAGTTCAAGGGAAGCTGCGATGCTCACTGCCCTTGAAGGAGTCCACGTGGAATGAAGAAGTACTGTGGGAAGTCTCTTAGTAACCACCATGTCTTGGGTCCTCTGGATGACCTACTGCAGGAGAAACAGATGTTACAGATAAAACGTTCCACATCACTTCACAAAATGTTGTTAGACTACTTTCAGTAAAGCTGAATCATTTGGGATCAATTTACAATCATATAATAGACTACCATTTACAGTCCAAAAATCACTTGCATTTCTAGACACTCATAACAATCAGAAAAAAAAAATTAAGAAACTCCCACTTAAAAAAAACATCTAGCAACAAACTTAATCAAGGAACATAAAAGACCAGTAGTCAGAAACTAGAAAGCACTGATAAAGAAACGCAAAGAAAACACAAATACACAGAAAACTACTTCCACGCTCATGCAGCTGGAACAATGAGGAATTAAAAGGTCCATTCCAACCAAAGTCATCAACAAATACCACGGACTGCAATCACAAAATAACATTCAATGGCATTTTTCACCAGAAATAGAAATATCCTCATATTAGACTGCTACTGTTGACCAGGACCTTAAACGGCCAAAAAGACTCTGAGAAAGAGGAACACAGCTGGAGGCATCTTCCTATCCCTCTTCAAACTACATCACGGAGCTGTAGTGACCACCACAGTGAGGAACTGGCAGGAACACAGACACATGGACTCCAGGAGAGAATAGAGAGCCCAGAAACGAACCCCACATGTACATGGTCAGTTCCTGAAAATCAAACCAGGAACGAGCGAAGAGGAAAGGACAGTCTTCTCAAGAAACAGTGACAGGAAAACGGCCACCTACCACGGAAGAACATCAGTGTTCATCCTCTACATCATCTAACGCAAATCGAACTGAAAACCCACCGCTTTGCACACGGAGCTCTTTCCCCCTGAGTCCTCCGAGATGGACCTCCAGTCAGCCCTCCAGCTGGACACAGGAAACGTCTACTCCGTCCTCATTTTTCGCTCTTGCAGCGCCTCCCTGCTGGTGGGCACTGAGGCAACCCTGCTCCTCTCAGCCTGGATGCAGCCCTGTTATCCAGAAGCCTGAGCCCTGATGGTCCTGAGGAGACAAAGCTCCCGCCAGCTGCTCACGGGGCAGAGCCTAAAGGCAAAGCGTCCTGCGCCCGCGGGTCAGAGGGGGCTTTGGCGCCCCCCTGCGGGCCACAGGAGAAGAGCGGGCAGCCCGGCGCTCACAGACCTCAGAGGGCTCACCCAGAAGCAGCTCTGCTGCGGAGCACTCAGACTGGAAGCCCAAACTGAAATGGAGCAGAATAGCTCCATGACCCTCCGCAAAACATGGCTAAGGAACAATCAGAGCCTGTATGGAATGCAGCCATAAAAAGGAACACATGTGAGTTTGTTCTAATAAAGGGGAGGGAAGTCAGTCAAAGAGAGAAAAACATGGAATCTAGAAGGATGGTACTGACGAGTCTGTTCACAGAGCAGCAATGGAGGTGCAGACATAGAGAACAGACTTACAGACGAGGGTGGGGGAACAAGAGGGAGAGGGTGAGATGAATGGAGAGAGCAGCATGGATGCAGGTACACCAACCTTTGTAAATAGACAACCAATGGGAATTTGCTGTATGATTCAGGGAACTCAAACTGGGGCTCAGTAGTAACCTAGAGAGGTGGGAATGCGTGCGAGGTGGGAGGGAGATTCCAGAGCAAGAGGACATAGGTACACCTATGGTCAATTCATGTGGATGTATGACAAATCAAACCCAATATTGTAAAGCAATGATCAATCAACTAAAAAGAAATAACTGTTTAAAAAAATATGAACATACACACAAACTTTGCAAACAAGGTAACTCCATTTTAAAAAACTATTGAAATTTTAGAAAAACTACAAACGTTCTCCATGACCTTCGGTCTGGTGATCAGGTCTAACATACACAAAACAAGCCAACTTACCCAATTATGAATACAAATGAGTTAACACATTGCCTTTTATCATTTCATACATTTACCCTGTGGAGGACCTTACTCGAGAGAACCAAAAAGAAACTGCTAAATGAACCACGGACCACCCACCCTGGCCAGGCAACAGAGAAAAGAAAACACTTGCAGGAGTCATCTCACAACAGGAGGTCCTGGGAAGGAACAAGGAACGAACAAGCTACCACCAACCAGAATTCTGGAGAGGTCAGGAGATGGGAGGCTCCAGTTCAGAGGTCCTACCAACCTCCCAGGATGCACTTCGCTGGAATCCATCTCGGCTGAGTGATGCGTGTGCCCCCAAGAAGGATCCCAATTCAGAATGCCTGGCAAGAGACAAACCAGAAATGAACCCGATGACCATAAAACCTGAGAGTGCGAGCCACGTGACAGAGTGGTTCTCTCCGTTTCCCTCACCCTCCTGCCCTCCACCCCGGCAGCCCTTCCCAATGAAGCCTCTCGCTTGGACAGCACTCCTCTCCTCAGACAACTCATTGCCCAGTGTCAGACAAGAACTCACTCTCAAGCCCTGGAAGGGAACCCCCTTCCTTCATCAAAAGCAATATCCAGGAGAAAAGAGCTTCAAACGCTATCTTGCAGAGAAGGAAATCAGACAAGGCAATGGCAGCCCGCTCCAGTACCATTGCCTGGAGAATCCCACGGACAGAGGAGCCTGGTAGGCTGCAACCCCGGGGTCACTAAGAGTCGGACACGACTTCACTGAGTGACTTCACTTTCACTTTTCACTTTCATGTACTGGAGGAGGACATGGCAACCCACTCCAGTGTTCTTGCCTGGAGAATCCCAGGGACAGAGGAGCCTGGTAGGCTGCTGTCTATGGGGTCGCGCAGAGTCAGGCACGACTGAAGCGACGTGGCAGCAGCAGCAGAGAAGGAAATGGCACCACCTGCAGTACTCTGGTCTCAGAAATCCTAGGGACAGAGGAGCTTGGTGGGCTACAGTCCAAAAGCAGGGCATTTCTGACGGGAGGAAACAGTCCCAGGGAAGCTGAGCTGCTCACCAAAGGCCCCAGAGCTTTGGATAGCACACCAGAGCTGTGGCTGAGGATTCCCAGCTGCCATGCCTCTTGATCCTGGCCTCTTTCACTAGATACGTGTGTGGAAAACTAGAATCTCAAATATGCCCTGGTGGTTCCATAGTCAAGAATCCACCTGCCAGTGCTGGAGATGCATGTGCGATCCCTAGGATGGGAAGATGCCACATCCTATGGAGCCCGTGTGCCACAACTGCCGAGCCTGTGCTCTAGATCCTGGAAGCCACGATGCCGAGTTCACATGCCGCAGCCACTGAAGCCCGTGAGCCTGTGCCCCTCAACAAGAGGACACACTGCAGTGAGAAGCCTGCAAACCACTCGTTATGGCCCATGCTCACCAAAACTAGAGAAAAGCCCACACACAAAGATGCAACACAGCCAACAATCAATAAAACTCTTTTCCTAAAAAAATGCACATCTGACAAAGAAACTGTACTCGAATTGTCCAAGAACACTAGAGCAAACAAGCCCATTCATAATTGGTAACGACTGAAATAGACACCTGGCCACTGAGGGTATACTGATAGTAAACTATCATACAAAAACATACTCAAGATACTGGTGCGATGCACGCAGAGCCCCCTTTGAAAGACAATCTGACAGTTTTTTTTTTTTCAGTAACCACGTGGGACAAGCACTGAATTCTGTGTATGACAAGCGGTGGAAGCCAGGTATCTTACCATTGGAAGGCAAAGTTCCAGATAAACAAAAGGAAACGTTACAATGTCCATGTCGTGGTGGATCAGGTTGGAGACATCATCACAAATTACCTTTAACTGAATATGTTCAAAGGTGAGCTGGAATACATGGAGATATATCTCCATGTATTGTCAGCTGAGCATATTGAGCTCCTACATGTATGTTTTAAATATCCTTCTCTAATAAAAGGGAACAGGAAACATCTCCGATGGCCTGGTGGTAAAGAAGCTGCCTACCGATGCAGGGAACACGGGTTCAATTCCTGTGTAGAAGATTCCACACGCCCAGGGGCAATGAAGCCCTTGAACAACTCTTGACGTTTGCATGCTCCAGAGCCCAAGTTCTGCACACAGAGAAAGCACTGCAATGAGAAGCCATGGCACAGCAACTAGAAGGTAGCCTCTGCTCACTACAACTAGACAAAGGAGCAATAAAGACCCAGCACAGTCAAAAATAATGTCATGTTAAAAAAAGGACAGTTCTTTGAAGAAATGACTGAGACTAGGGGTGCGACTGTAAATATATGAGCCAGGGTCATCTTCAATTATGAGAAATTAAAGAAACTAAAGACAACTATCAAGCTGTCCAAACGGATACAAATGAATGACGACACAGTGTTATCTGTATACACCAGCAAATAACAATCTGAAAGGGAATTGAAACAAACAATTCCCCTTCAATCACGTCAACATTAATAAAAGACTTTGCTATGGATGGAATGAGGATGACAAGACTGGCACACTGGAAATGATACATGATTGCTGAAAAATACCCTCAAGCCATGGACAGAGACTCCATAGCGATGACAAGACTTCAGTTGGCAATACCGTGGAATGCATCTGCCATCTGAAATGAAGATTCAATATGAATTACAAAAGGCTGAAAGGTGGCTGCTAAACCACAAAAGATGCCAGCATTCTTGGCCTCCAGAGGAGAATTCAATCCAGGGCAAGTGACGAAGCTTGATGGCTCAGAGGTTTTCTGTGAAAAAGTTTGATTCAAGTAGAAAAGAGATCGAGAGAGCTGCTGACGTAGACATTCAAAGGGGGAAGAAAGAGTACCCCCTGCTAGTCTTTAGCCAGATGTTATACAGCCACTAGCAGTCTGCTAAGGAAAGAAAGACAATGTCTCAGAGAATGGCACCAGGCCCCTCACCCACAGCATGCATTGAGATCACATTGGCAGCAGATGAGTCATCCCAGGCCAGAAAATGATGGACATGAATCTTGAAGAAAGGCAGATTTCCAAGCAAATATATAGTTTCATTCACAGAGGTTAAGAGAACCAGGTATGAGTAAGACAAACCGGTTTGTCGAGTCGTTTCTGAGCCCTTAGGGGGAACTGACCTGAAGACATTAACATACCTTAAGACAAACATTTCCATAAGAACAATGCATTGCTTAGTTCAAGGTTTGAGAAAAGTTAAATTCAGGTGGAGCCAGGAGTTGTCATGGCAACACAGAATTTTCAGAGAAACCTTCTTTTACATTTGTATCAAGATGGAGAAAAAAAAACCGCAGCCCTCTTTGGTCTCCTCCTGCCTCTTAAGAGAGAGAAAAAAACGTCTGACACTTGCAGTTTATTTTTCTCTGTCTGGAGACCCCTGGCCTTCCTGCCTGTTATCCTCTCCAGGCCTGTAGGAAGCAATACACTCGGCTGCTTGGGAAAAGCGCGCGGGTCTGAGCTGTATGCAAAGGGGTGAAGCGGTAAAACCCTCGGCCCCAAAGGCGAGGCTTTTCTGCGATCGCCATTTCAGTCGGCTCCGAGACTGCAAACAAAGGGCAGAAGACATGGTTCCCTGCTCCGCCGAGTCCGAGTTCCCTTACCTGTGGTCCACAGCCCTGCGCTCTGCTCGCTGGATGCCAATCGACGGGACCCAGGAGCCCACGAAACGAGCAGTCCCAGCTGCAATGGCGAGCCCTGAGAGCACAACTGGGGACCCCTGGCCCCGAGGCGCCGCCATGTTCACCCCGCCCCAGACCCGCTCCCGTGAGCCGCGCCCCTGACCAGCCGCCCAGGCTCGCCCCGCCCCGACGCGCGCACGGTGCGCCCCGCCCCCACGCCCCCTGCCAGGCCAGGCCCGGGGACCGCGACTGCCTCCAGGGGAAACACAAGGACAAGCAGATCCACCCCACCGAGACAACCCAAGCTTTTTCTCAGCTCATCTGTCTATGATTTAGGGATAAGAAGCAAAGATGACCTAGGACAGCCATGATATTCTATAGAGCCAGACCCTGGCGCGCAGAGGCTTGAAGAGGGCCCGGGAGCGCTGCCTGAAACAGCAAGCCTCTGTAGCATAGCGGTTAGGCAGGCTGGTAAGTCAGGCAGACTAGGGTCTGTAGGTCAGGAGTTCAAGTCCCGGGTTTAACTTTCCCTTTTAGGGGCGGGGGACCACAAGAGGCGGGGCTTAGACCAGAAAAGTTTC
>NW_017201145.1:0-6782 GCF_001704415.2 Capra hircus | reverse complement strand
GAGGCGTGACTGGGAGGAGTCGCCGTGGTGGTGGGTGCGGGGCGGCCCTGGTGCTCGGGGCAGGTGGGCTGGCCGCCTCGGCCGGAGTGGTACTGGCCCTGGTACTGCCGGAGGCCGGGGAGGCGCCTAGCGATGTGGCGGGGATGGTGCCGGAGCCGAAGGGAGTCGCCGTGCTGCGGGGAGTGGTGAAGATGGAGGTGGCGGCCGGCGTGCTGGCCGAGGTTGCCTGGACAGGGAAGGTGCTGTGTGTGCGGTGGGTGGTGGGGCCGGAGGAGATGATGCCGGTGGTGGGGGTGGCGGCGGCCGCGGCGTGGCCGTGGCCGTGGGGTGGGGGTGGGTGTGTCTGAGGGGCTGGCCAGAGCGCGTGTGGAGCCGAGGTCCGGCGGAGGTGGCGGTGGTGGATGGAGCCGCGGGCCCGGTGGATGTGGCCTCGCTGGTGGCGGGCGTGGAGCTGGGGGCTCGCGTCCTGACCGAGGAGGGAGGGAGAGTCGTGGATGTGTGCAGCGGGGCGGAGGCCGGGAGGGGTGAGGTGAAGGCGGAAGTGAGGGTGCTCCCGCTGGAGTAGATGGTGGACGAGGTGAGGACCGGAGCGCTGGGCGGTGCTGTGGGCATGGGTGTGGTCACCCGGAGGGTGCTAGCCGCCCCGGTGGTGTGTGCCGCGGCGGCAGAGGGCAGAGTGGCCGTGAGGGAGGTGGCCGGGGCTGCGGTGTCCCTGGGAGTGGCGACCTGCGTGCTGGACCCGGTGGGCGTGCTGGCGGGAGGCGAGGGGCCGGCAGTGGTGTGGGTGGTGGGGAGTGTGGTCATGTCGGTGGGCAGAGGGCTGGTGTTCGGGGTGGAGGCGGAGGCGGGCTCTGTGCTGGGGGCAGGTGGAGGGGAGCGAGGCACCCCCGTGGACGAGGTCGGGCTGTTGGTGGCCACGGGAGTGGAGGTGGTGGACGCGGGAGCATAGAGTGTGCTGCTGGGCGTGGCGGAGGATGTGACGGACGGCGGAGAGGGCACCTCCGTGGCGACAGGCTGGCTAGAGGCGTGACTGGGAGGAGTCGCCGTGGTGGTGGGGTGCGGGGGCGGCCCACTGGTGCTCGGGGCAGGTGGGCTGGCCGCCTCGGCCGGAGTGGTACTGGCCCTGGTACTGCCGGAGGCCGGGGAGGAGGCGCCTAGCGATGTGGCGGGGATGGTGCCGGAGCCGAAGGGAGTCGCCGTGCTGCGGGGAGTGGTGAAGATGGAGGTGGCGGCCGGCGTGCTGGCCGAGGTTGCCTGGACAGGGAAGGTGCTGTGTGTGCGGTGGGTGGTGGGGCCGGAGGAGATGATGCCGGTGGTGGGGGTGGCGGCGGCCGCGGGCGTGGCCGTGGCCGTGGGGTGGGGGTGGGTGTGTCTGAGGGGCTGGCCAGAGCGCGTGTGGAGCCGAGGTCCACGGCGGAGGTGGCGGTGGTGGATGGAGCCGCGGGCCCGGTGGATGTGGCCTCGCTGGTGGCGGGCGTGGAGCTGGGGGCTCGCGTCCTGACCGAGGAGGGAGGGAGAGTCGTGGATGTGTGCAGCGGGGCGGAGGCCGGGAGGGGTGAGGTGAAGGCGGAAGTGAGGGTGCTCCCGCTGGAGTAGATGGTGGACGAGGTGAGGACCGGAGCGCTGGGCGGTGCTGTGGGCATGGGTGTGGTCACCCGGAGGGTGCTAGCCGCCCCGGTGGTGTGTGCCGCGGCGGCAGAGGGCAGAGTGGCCGTGAGGGAGGTGGCCGGGGCTGCGGTGTCCCTGGGAGTGGCGACTGCGTGCTGGACCCGGTGGGCGTGCTGGCGGGAGGCGAGGGGCCGGCAGTGGTGTGGGTGGTGGGGAGTGTGGTCATGTCGGTGGGGCAGAGGGCTGGTGTTCGGGGTGGAGGCGGAGGCGGGCTCTGTGCTGGGGGCAGGTGGAGGGGAGCGAGGCACCCCGTGGACGAGGTCGGGCTGTTGGTGGCCACGGGAGTGGAGGTGGTGGACGCGGGAGCATAGAGTGTGCTGCTGGGCGTGGCGGAGGATGTGACGGACGGCGGAGAGGGCACCTCCGTGGCGACAGGCTGGCTAGAGGCGTGACTGGGAGGAGTCGCCGTGGTGGTGGGGGTGCGGGGGCGGCCCACTGGTGCTCGGGGCAGGTGGGCTGGCCGCCTCGGCCGGAGTGGTACTGGGCCCTGGTACTGCCGGAGGCCGGGGGAGGAGGCGCTAGCGATGTGGCGGGGATGGTGCCGGAGCCGAAGGGAGTCGCCGTGCTGCGGGGAGTGGTGAAGATGGAGGTGGCGGCCGGCGTGCTGGCCGAGGTTGCCTGGACAGGGAAGGTGCTGTGTGTGCGGTGGGTGGTGGGGACCGGAGGAGATGATGCCGGTGGTGGGGGTGGCGGCGGCCGCGGGGGCGCGTGGCCGTGGCCGTGGCCGTGGGGGTGGGGTGGGTGTGTCTGAGGGGCTGGCCAGAGCGCGTGTGGAGCCGAGGTCCACGGCGGAGGTGGCGGTGGTGGATGGAGCCGCGGGCCCGGTGGATGTGGCCTCGCTGGTGGCGGGCGTGGAGCTGGGGGCTCGCGTCCTGACCGAGGAGGGAGGGAGAGTCGTGGATGTGTGCAGCGGGGGCGGAGGCCGGGAGGGGTGAGGTGAAGGCGGAAGTGAGGGTGCTCCCGCTGGAGTAGATGGTGGACGAGGTGAGGACCGGAGCGCTGGGCGGTGCTGTGGGCATGGGTGTGGTCACCCGGAGGGTGCTAGCCGCCCCGGTGGTGTGTGCCGGCGGCGGCAGAGGGCAGAGTGGCCGTGAGGGAGGTGGCCGGGGCTGGCGGTGTCCCTGGGAGTGGCGACCTGCGTGCTGGACCCGGTGGGCGTGCTGGCGGGAGGCGAGGGGCGGCAGTGGTGTGGGTGGTGGGGAGTGTGGTCATGTCGGTGGGCAGAGGGCTGGTGTTCGGGGTGGAGGCGGAGGCGGGCTCTGTGCTGGGGGCAGGTGGAGGGAGCGAGGCACCCCCGTGGACGAGGTCGGGCTGTTGGTGGCCACGGGAGTGGAGGTGGTGGACGCGGGAGCATAGAGTGTGCTGCTGGGCGTGGCGGAGGATGTGACGGACGGCGGAGAGGGCACCTCCGTGGCGACAGGCTGGCTAGAGGCGTGACTGGGAGGAGTCGCCGTGGTGGTGGGGTGCGGGGGCGGCCCACTGGTGCTCGGGCAGGTGGGCTGGCCGCTCGGCCGGAGTGGTACTGGCCCTGGTATGCCGGAGGCCGGGGAGGAGGCGCCTAGCGATGTGGCGGGGATGGTGCCGGAGCCGAAGGGAGTCGCCGTGCTGCGGGGAGTGGTGAAGATGGAGGTGGCGGCCGGCGTGCTGGCCGAGGTTGCCTGGACAGGGAAGGTGCTGTGTGTGGCGGTGGGTGGTGGGGCCGGAGGAGATGATGCCGGTGGTGGGGGGTGGCGGCGGCCGGGGGGGCCGTGGCCGTGGCCGGTGGGGGTGGGGGGTGGGTGTGTCTGAGGGGCTGGCCAGAGCGGCGTGTGGAGCCGAGGTCCACGGCGGAGGTGGCGGTGGTGGATGGAGCCGCGGGCCCGGTGGATGTGGCCTCGCTGGTGGGCGGCGTGGAGCTGGGGGCTCGCGTCCTGACCGAGGAGGGAGGGAGAGTCGTGGATGTGTGCAGCGGGGCGGAGGCCGGGAGGGGTGAGGTGAAGGCGGAAGTGAGGGTGCTCCCGCTGGAGTAGATGGTGGACGAGGTGAGGACCGGAGCGCTGGGCGGTGCTGTGGGCATGGGTGTGGTCACCCGGAGGGTGCTAGCCGCCCCGGTGGTGTGTGCCGCGGCGGCAGAGGGCAGAGTGGCCGTGAGGGAGGTGGCCGGGGCTGCGGTGTCCCTGGGAGTGGCGACCTGCGTGCTGGACCCGGTGGGCGTGCTGGCGGGAGGCGAGGGGCCGGCAGTGGTGTGGGTGGTGGGGAGTGTGGTCATGTCGGTGGGCAGAGGGCTGGTGTTCGGGGTGGAGGCGGAGGCGGGCTCTGTGCTGGGGGCAGGTGGAGGGGAGCGAGGCACCCCCGTGGACGAGGTCGGGCTGTTGGTGGCCACGGGAGTGGAGGTGGTGGACGCGGGAGCATAGAGTGTGCTGCTGGGCGTGGCGGAGGATGTGACGGACGGCGGAGAGGGCACTCCGTGGCGACAGGCTGGCTAGAGGCGTGACTGGGAGGAGTCGCCGTGGTGGTGGGGTGCGGGGGCGGCCCACTGGTGCTCGGGCAGGTGGGCTGGCCGCCTCGGCCGGAGTGGTACTGGCCCTGGTACTGCCGGAGGCCGGGGAGGAGGCCGCCTAGCGATGTGGCGGGGATGGTGCCGGAGCCGAAGGGAGTCGCCGTGCTGCGGGGAGTGGTGAAGATGGAGGTGGGCGGCCGGCGGTGCTGGCCGAGGTTGCCTGGACAGGGAAGGTGCTGTGTGTGCGGTGGGTGGTGGGGCCGGAGGAGATGATGCCGGTGGTGGGGGTGGCGGCGGCCCGGCGGGCGTGGCCGTGGCCGTGGGGGTGGGGGTGGGTGGTGTCTGAGGGGCTGGCAGAGCGCGTGTGGAGGCCGAGGTCCACGGCCGGAGGTGGCGGTGGTGGATGGAGCCGCGGGCCCGGTGGATGTGGCCTCGCTGGTGGCGGGCGTGGAGCTGGGGCTCGCGTCCTGACCGAGGAGGGAGGGAGAGTCGTGGATGTGTGCAGCGGGGCGGAGGCCGGGAGGGGTGAGGTGAAGGCGGAAGTGAGGGTGCTCCCGCTGGAGTAGATGGTGGACGAGGTGAGGACCGGAGCGCTGGGCGGTGCCTGTGGGCATGGGTGTGGTCACCCGGAGGGTGCTAGCCGCCCGGTGGTGTGTGCCGCGGCGGCAGAGGGCAGAGTGGCCGTGAGGGAGGTGGCCGGGGCTGCGGTGTCCCTGGGAGTGGCGACCTGCGTGCTGGACCCGGTGGGCGTGCTGGCGGGAGGCGAGGGGCCGGCAGTGGTGTGGGTGGTGGGGAGTGTGGTCATGTCGGTGGGCAGAGGGCTGGTGTTCGGGGTGGAGGCGGAGGCGGGCTCTGTGCTGGGGGCAGGTGAGGGGAGCGAGGCACCCCCGTGGACGAGGTCGGGCTGTTGGTGGCCACGGGAGTGGAGGTGGTGGACGCGGGAGCATAGAGTGTGCTGCTGGGCGTGGCGGAGGATGTGACGGACGGCGGAGAGGGCACCTCCGTGGCGACAGGCTGGCTAGAGGCGTGACTGGGAGGAGTCGCCGTGGTGGTGGGGTGCGGGGGGCGGCCACTGGTGCTCGGGGCAGGTGGGCTGGCCGCCTCGGCCGGAGTGGTACTGGCCCTGGTACTGCCGGAGGCCGGGGAGGAGGCGCCTAGCGATGTGGCGGGGATGGTGCCGGAGCCGAAGGGAGTCGCCGTGCTGCGGGGAGTGGTGAAGATGGAGGTGGCGGCCGGCGTGCTGGCCGAGGTTGCCTGGACAGGGAAGGTGCTGTGTGTGCGGTGGGTGGTGGGCCGGAGGAGATGATGCCGGTGGTGGGGGTGGCGGCGGCCGCGGGCGGGGCCGTGGCCGTGGGGGTGGGGGTGGGTGTGTCTGAGGGGCTGGCCAGAGCGCGTGTGGAGCCGAGGTCCACGGCGGAGGTGGCGGTGGTGGATGGAGCCGCGGGCCCGGTGGATGTGGCCTCGCTGGTGGCGGGCGTGGAGCTGGGGGCTCGCGTCCTGACCGAGGAGGGAGGGAGAGTCGTGGATGTGTGCAGCGGGGCGGAGGCCGGGAGGGGTGAGGTGAAGGCGGAAGTGAGGGTGCTCCCGCTGGAGTAGATGGTGGACGAGGTGAGGACCGGAGCGCTGGGCGGTGCTGTGGGCATGGGTGTGGTCACCCGGAGGGTGCTAGCCGCCCCGGTGGTGTGTGCCGCGGCGGCAGAGGGCAGAGTGGCCGTGAGGGAGGTGGCCGGGCTGCGGTGTCCCTGGGAGTGGCGACCTGCGTGCTGGACCCGGTGGGCGTGCTGGCGGGAGGCGAGGGGCCGGCAGTGGTGTGGGTGGTGGGGAGTGTGGTCATGTCGGTGGGCAGAGGGCTGGTGTTCGGGTGGAGGCGGAGGCGGGCTCTGTGCTGGGGGCAGGTGGAGGGGAGCGAGGCACCCCCGTGGACGAGGTCGGGCTGTTGGTGGCCACGGGAGTGGAGGTGGTGGACGCGGGAGCATAGAGTGTGCTGCTGGGCGTGGCGGAGGATGTGACGGACGGCGGAGAGGGCACCTCCGTGGCGACAGGCTGGCTAGAGGCGTGACTGGGAGGAGTCGCCGTGGTGGTGGGGTGCGGGGGCGGCCCACTGGTGCTCGGGGCAGGTGGGCTGGCCGCCTCGGCCGGAGTGGTACTGGCCCTGGTACTGCCGGAGGCCGGGGAGGAGGCGCCTAGCGATGTGGCGGGGATGGTGCCGGAGCCGAAGGGAGTCGCCGTGCTGCGGGGAGTGGTGAAGATGGAGGTGGCGGCCGCGTGCTGGCCGAGGTTGCCTGGACAGGGAAGGTGCTGTGTGTGCGGTGGTGGTGGGGCCGGAGGAGATGATGCCGGTGGTGGGGGTGGCGGCGGCCGCGGCGTGGCGTGGCCGTGGCCGTGGGGTGGGGGTGGGTGTGTCTGAGGGGCTGGCCAGAGCGCGTGTGGAGCCGAGGTCCACGGCGGAGGTGGCGGGTGGTGGATGGAGCCGCGGGCCGGTGGATGTGGCCTCGCTGGTGGCGGGCGTGAGCTGGGGGCTCGCGTCCTGACCGAGGAGGGAGGGAGAGTCGTGGATGTGTGCAGCGGGCGGAGGCCGGGAGGGGTGAGGTGAAGGCGGAAGTGAGGGTGCTCCCGCTGGAGTAGATGGTGGACG
>NW_017201144.1:0-6784 GCF_001704415.2 Capra hircus | reverse complement strand
AGCGTGACACTGCTGCTACAGCTCGGCAGGAAAGCGCACGTGCATGCCCCCCCCCATCGAGACGAGGAATGACTCCCCTGGGAGACCCCCAGAAGTACCCCAAGGTCCATGTCAGCACTGGAGAGGAAACCTCAGGTTCCGGCAACGACTCCACACAAGGTCTTAGGTACCGACATTGACGGCAGAGGAATCCGAGAGCCCCCAAAGCAACTCTCCTGGGACTGGCCTTTCCTGAGGCCACCAGAGCGGGTCCCTGAGGTCCCCGTCGTAAGTCGAGAGCACCGGCCGCAACTCGAGAAAATCCAGGAGGTTCTCCCTCCAGGCGAGAGGAGGCCCATTTCCGCTGAGACCTCTCGAGGCTATCACACCAAACTTCTGGAACTTCCAAAGGGTCCTTCACACCGTTGCTGCAACTCAAGAAGTTCCCCGACATACCGTCTCCACTCGAGAGGAAGCACGAGAGACGCGCCCACATCCAGAGGAGCCCGTTTCCGCCTCCTAGCTCGACAGGGGGATCCCTTTCCCTGCGTGTTTGGGAAAGAATCCCGGCGTTTCCGTCGCATCTCAAGAGGAGCGCTCTCCACAGGAAAGGCGAGAGGAACTCCAGGGTCGTGCCACCATTCCCAGAGTCCCCCAGATGTCTCAGTCCATTCCAGGGAAACCTGTTTTCCTGCACTGCCCGACTTTCAAGCCGAGGATCGACTCACACCACGGTGGCACGTGGGACAGCCCTGTGGGAAAGCCTCATGGGAAGGCCTAGTGGGAAAGCCTCGAGGGGAGCTACAGATCCCTTGATCCATGCAAAGGGAAGCGTGATACTGCTGCTACAGCTCAGGAGGAAAGCGCACGTGCATGCCCCCCATCGAGACGAGGAATGACTCCCCTGGGGAGACCCCAGAAGTACCCCAAGGTCCATGTCAGCACTGGAGAGGAATCCTCAGGTTCTGGCACCGACTCCACACAAGGTCTTAGGCCTCGGCATCGACGGGAGAGGAATCCCGAGAGGCCCCAGAGCAATTCGCACGGGGACTGGCCTTTCCTGAGGCCACCAGAGCGGGTCCCTGAGGTTCCCGTCGTAAGTCGAGAGCACCTGCCGCAACTCGAGACAATCCAGGAGGTTCTCCCCTCCAGGCGAGATGAGGCAATTTCCGCTGAGGCGTCTCGAGGGCTAATCACACCTAACCTCTGGAACTTCCGAAGGGTCATTCACACCCTTGCTGCAACTCAAGAAGTTCCCCGACATACCCGGCTCCAATTGAGAGGAAGCACGAGAGTTCCCCCCACATCCAAAGGAGCCCCATTTCCGCCTCCAAGCTCGAGAGGAGGGATCCTTTCCCATCGTGGTCGGGAATGAATTCCCCGCGTTCCCGTCGCAACTCAAGAAGAGGCACTCTCCACAGGAAAGGCGAGAGGAACTCCAGGGTCGTGCCACCATTCCCAGAGTCCCCCAGATGTCTCAGTCCATTCCAGGGAAACCTGTTTTCCCTGCACTGCCTCGACTTTCAAGCCGAGGATCGACTCACACCACGGTGGCACGTGGGACAGCCTTGTGGGATAGTCTCCTGGGAGAGCCTCGTGAGAAAGCCTCGAGGGAAAGCCACACATCCTTTGATCCACGCAAAGGGAAGCGTGACACTGCTGCTACAGCTCGGGGGGAAAGGGCACGTGCATGCCCCCACTCGAGACGAGGACTGACTCCCCTGGGGAGACTCCAGAAGTATCCCCAAGATCCATGTCAGCACTGGAGAGGAATCCTCAGGATCCGACACCGACTCCAAACAGGGTCTTAGGCCCTGGCATCGACGGGAAAGGGTTCCCGAGAGGCCCCACATCAACTCTCATGGGGACTGGCCTTTCGTGAGGCCACCAGAGCGGGTCCCTGAGGTCCCCATCGTAAGTCGAGAGCACCTGCCGCAACTCGAGAACATCCAGGAGGTTCTCCACTCCAGGCGAGATGAGGCCCATTTCCGCTGAGGCGTCTCGAGGCTAATCACATCGAATATCTGCAACTTTCAAAGGGTCCTTCACACCCTTAGCTGCAACTCAAGAAGTTCCCAGACATATCGGTCTCCACTCGAGAGGAAGCACGAGAGTCCCGCCCTCATCCAGAGGAGCCCGTTTTCCGCCTCCTTGCTCGAGAGGAGGTATCCTTTCCCTGTGTGGTCAGGGAAAGAATTCCCGGCATTCCCGTCGCATCTCAAAAGGAGGCGCTCTCCACAGGAAAGGCGAGAGGAACTCCAGGGTAGTTCCACCATTCCCCGAGTCCCCCAGGTATATCAGTCCATTCCAGGGAAACCTGTTTTCCCTGCACTGCCTCGACTTTCAAGGCGACGATCGACTCACACCACGTTGGCACGTGGGACTGCCCTGTGGGAAAGCCTCGTGGGAAAGCCTCAAGCGAAAGCCACAGATCCCTTGATACACGCCTATGAATGCATGACACTGCTGGTACAGCTCGGGAGGAATGCGTACGTGCATGCCCCCACTCGAGACGAGGACTGACTCCCCTGGGGAGACTCCAGAAGTACCCCAACATCCATGTCAGCACTGGAGAGAAATCTTCAGTTTCTGGCACCGACTCCACACAAGCTCTTAGGTCCCGGCATCGACGGGAGAGGAATCCCGAGAGGCTCCCGAGCAACGCGCATGGGACTGGCCTTTCCTTAGGCCACCAGAGCGGGTCCTGGAGGTCCCCGTCGTAAGTCGAGAGCACCTGCCGCAACTCGAGAAAATCCAGGAGGTTCTCCCCTCCAGGCGAAATGAGACACATTTCCACTGCGGTGTCTCTAGGCTAATCACATCTAAACATTTGGAACTTCAAAAGGGTCCGGTCACACCCTTGCTGCAACTCAAGAAGTTCCCCGACATAACCCGTCTCCACTCGAGAGGAAGCACGAGAGTCCCGCCAATATCCAGAGGAGCCCTGTTTCCGCCTCCTAGATCGAGAGGAGGGATCCTTTCCCTGCGTGGTGGGGAAAGAATTCTCGGCGTTCCCGTCGCATCTCAAGAGGAGGCGCTCTCCACAGGAAAGGCGAGAGGAACTCCAGAGGTCGTGCCACCATTCCCAGAGTCCCCCAGATGTCTCAGTGCCATTCCAGGGAAAACCTGTTTTCCCTGCACTGCCTCGACTTTTCAAGCCGAGGATCAACTCACACCACGGTGGCATGTGGGACAGCCTTGAGGGCAAGCCTCGTGGGAATAGCCTCGTGGGGAAGCCTCGAGGGAAAGCCACAGATTCCTTGATCCACGCGAAGGGAAGTGCGACATTGCTGCTACAGCTCGGGAGGAAATGCACACGTGCATGCCCCCACTCGAGACGAGGACTGACTCCCCTGGGGAGACTCCAGAAGTACCCCAAGATCCAAGTCAGGACTGGAGAGGAATCCTCAGGTTCCGGCACCGACTCCACACAAGGTCTTAGGTCCCGGCATCGACGGGAGAGGATTCCGAGAGTCCCTGAGCAACTCGCATTTTGACAGGCCTTTCCTGAGGCCACCAGAGTATGTCCCTGAGGTCCCCGTCGTAACTCGAGAGCTCCTGCCGCAACTCGAGAAAATCAGGAGGTTCTCCCCTCCAGGCGAGATGAGGCCATTTCCGCTGAGGCGTCTCGAGGCTCATCACACCTAACCTCTGGAACTTACAAAGGGTCCTTCACACCCTTGCTGCAACTCAAGAAATTCCCCGACATGCCCGTCTCCACTCGAGAGGAAGCACGAGAGTTCACCAATATCCAGAGGAGCCCCGTTTCTGCTCCTAGCTCGAGAGGAGGGATCCTTTCCCTGCGTGGTCGGGAAAGAATTCCGTTGTTCCGTCGCATTTCAAGAGGAGTGCTCTCCACAGGAAAGGCGAGAGGAACTCCAGGGTAGTGCCACCATTCCAGAGTCCCCCAGATGTCTCAGTCCATTCCAGGGAAACCTGTTTTCCCTGAACAGCCTCGACTTTCAAGCCGAGGATCGACTCACACCACGGTGGCACGTGGGACAGCCCTGTGGGAAAGCCTCGTGGGAAAGCCTCGTGGGAAAGCCTCGAGGGAAAGCCACAGATCCCTTGATCCACGGGAAGGGAAGCGTGACACTGCTGCTCAGCTCGGGAGGAAAGTGCACGTGCATGCCCCGACTCGAGACGAGGACTGACTCCCCAGGGGAGACTCCAGAAGTACCCGCCAATATCCATGTCAGCACTGGAGAGGAATCCTCAGGTTCCGCACCGACTCCACACAAGGTCTTAGGCCCCGGCAACGACGGTAGAGGAACCCTGATAGGCCCCCCAGCAACTCGCCTGGGGACTGGCTTTCCTGAGGCCACCAGAACGGGTCCCTGAGGTCCCTATCGTACGTCGAGAGCAACTGCCGCAACTCGAGATAATCAAGAGGTTCTCCCTCAGGCGAGATGAGGCCCATTTCCGCTGAGGAGTCTCCAGGCTAATCACATCTAAAATCTGGAACTTCAAAGGGTCCTTCACACCCTTGCTGCAACTCAGAAGTTCCCCACATACCGACTCCACCGAGAGAAGCACGAGAGTCCCGCCACATCAGAGGAGGCCCTGTTTCCGCCTCCTAGCTCGAGAGGAGGGATCCTTTCCCTGCGTGGTCGGGAAAGAATTCCCGGCATTTCCGTCGCATCTCAAGAGGAGGCGCTCTCCACAGGAAAGGCGAGAGGAACTCCAGGGTATTGTCACCATTCCCAGAGTCCCCCAGATGTCTCAGTCCATTCCAGGGAAACCTGTTTTTCCTGCCCTGCCTCGACTTTAAAGCCGAGGATCCACTCACACCACGGTGGCACGTGGGACAGGCCTGTGGGAAAGCCTCGTGGGAAAGCCACGTCGGAAAGCCTCGAGGAAAGCCACAGATCCCTTGATCACACGAAGGGAAGACCGACAATGCTGCTAAAGCTCGGGAGGAAAGCGTACGTGCATGCCCCGACTCGAGACGAGGACTGACTCCCTGGGGAGACTCCAGAAGTACCCAAGATCCATGTCGGCACTGAGAGGAATCCTCAGGTTCAGGCACCGACTCCACATAAGGTCTTAGGCCCCAGCATCGACCGGAGAGGAATCCGAGAGGCCCCGAGCAACTCGCATGGGACTGGCCTTTCCTGAGGCAACAGAGCGGGTCCCTGAGGTCCCCGTCGTAAGTCGAGAGCACCTGCCGCACCTCGAGAAAATCCTGGAGATTCTCCCCTCCAAGCGAGATGAGGCCCATTTCCGCTGAGGCGTCTCGAGGCTAATCACGCCTAACCTCTGGAAATTCCAAAGGGTCCTTCACACCCTTGCTGCAACCCAAGGAAGTTCCCGACATACCCGTCTACACTCGAGAGGAAGCACGAGAGTCCTGCCACATCCAGAGGAGCCCCGTTTCCGCCTCCTAGCTGGAGAGGAGGATCCTTTCCCTGCGTGGCCGGGAAAGAATTCCTGGGTTCCCGTCTCATCTCAAGAGGAGGCGCTCTCCACAGGAAAGGCGAGAGGAACTCCAGGGTCGTGCCACATTCACAGAGACCACCAGATGTCTCAGTCCATTCCAGGGAAACCTGTTTTCTCTGCACTACCTCGACTTTCAAGCCGAGTATCGACTCACACCACGTGGCACGTGGGACAGCTCTGTGGGAAAGCTGTGGGAAAGCCTCGTGGGAAAGCCTCGAGGGAAAGCCACAGCTCCCTTGATCACGCGAAGGAAGCGTGACACTGCTGCTACTGTTCGGGAGGAAAGTGCACGTGCATGCCCCACTCGACGAGGACTGACTCCCGTGGGGAGAAACCAGAATTACCCCAAGATCCATGTCAGCACTGGAGAGGAATCCTCAGGTTCGGGCACCGACTCCACACAAGGTCTTAGGCCCCGGCATCGATGGGAGAGGGATCCCGAGAGGCCCCGAGCAACTCGCATGGGGACTGGCCTTTCCTGAGGCCACCAGAGCGGGTTCCTGAGGTCCCCGTCGTAAGTCAAGAACACCTGCCGCAACTCGAGAAAATTCAGGAGGTTCTCCCCTCCAGGAGAGATGAGGCCCATTTCCGCTAAGGCGTCTCGAGGCTAATCACATCTAACCTCTGGAACTTCCAAAGGTTCCCTCAAACCCTTACTGGAACTCAAGAAGTTGCCCGGCATACCCGTCCCACTCGAGAGGAAGCACGAGAGTCCGCCCACATCCAGAGTAGCCACGTTTCCCCCTCATAGCTCGAGAGAAGGGATCCTTTCCCTGCGTGGATGGGAACGAATCCCCGGCGTTCCCGTCGCATCTCAAGAGGAGGCGCTCTCCACAGGAAAGGCGAGAGAGGAACTCCAGGGTCATGCCACCATTCCCAGAGTCCCCAGATGTCTCAGTCCATTCCAGAGAAACCTGTTTTCCCTGTACTGCCTCGACTTTCAAGCGAGGATCCACCACACACGGTGGCACGTGGGACAGCCCTGTGGGTAAGCCTCGTGGGAAAGCCTCGTGGGAAAGCTCGAGGAAAGACGCTGATCCCTTAATCCACGCGACGAAGCGTGACACTGCAGCTACAGGTCGGGAGGAAAGCGCACGTGAATGCCACCACTCGAGACAAGGACTGACCCCGTGGGAGTCTCCGGAAGTACCCCAAGATCCATGTCAGCACTGGAGAGGAATCCTCAGGTTCCGCCACCAACTCCACACAAGGTCTTAGGCCCGGCATCGACAGGAGAGGAAACCCGAGAGGCCCAGGAGCAACTCGGATGGGGACTGGCCTTTCCTCAGGCCACCAGAGAGGGTCAATGAGGTCCCCGTTGTAAATCGAGAGCACTACCGCAACTCGAGAAAATACAGGAGGTTCT
>NW_017201143.1:0-6784 GCF_001704415.2 Capra hircus | reverse complement strand
GGCTCCTCTGGATGTGGGCGGGACCCTCGTGCTTTCTCTCGAGTGGAGACGGGTATGTTGGGGTCTTCTTGAGTTGCAGCAAGTGTGTGAAGGACCTTTGTAATTTCCAGATGTTAGTTGTGATTAGCCTCGAGAAGCCTCAGCGGAAATGGGCCTCATCTCGCCTGGAGGGGAGAACCTCCTGGATTTTCTCGAGTTGCGGCAGGTGCTCTCGACTTACGACGGGGACCTCAGGGACCCTCTCTGGTGGCCTCAGGAAAGGCCTGTCCCCATGCGAGTTGCTCGGGGCCTCTCGGGATTCCTCTCCCGTCGATGCTGGGCATAAGACCCTGTATGGAGTCATTGCTGTAACCTGAGGATTCTTCTCCAGTGCTGACATGGACCTTGGGTACTTCTGGAGTCTCCCCAGGGGAGTCAGTTCTCGTCTCGAGTGGGGCATGCACGTGCGCTTTCCTCCCGAGCTGTGGCAGCAGTGTCGCGCTTCCCTTCGCCGTGGATCAAGGGATCTGTGGCTTTCCTGCGAGGCTTTCCCACGAGGCTTTCCACGAGTCTTTCCACAGGGTTGTCCCTCGTGTCACCGTGGTGTGAGTCGATCCTCGGCTTGAAAGTCGAGGCAGTGCAGGGAAAACAGGTTTCCTGGAATGGACTGAGACATCTGGGGGACTCTGTGAATGGTGCACGACCCTGGAGTTCCTCTCGCCCTTTCCTGTGGAGAGTGACTCCTCTTGAGATGCGTCGGGAACGCCGGAATTCTTTCCCAAACACGCAGGGAAAGGATCCCTACTCTCGAGCTAGGAGGCGGAAACGGGGCTCCTCTGGATGTGGGCGGGCCTCTCGTGCTTCCTCTCGAGTGGAGACGGGTATGTGGGGAATTTCTTGAGTTGCAGCAATGGTGGTGTGAAGGACCCATAGGAAGTTCCAGAGGTTAGGTGTGATTAGCCTCGAGACGCTTCAGCGGAAATGGGCCTCATCTCGCCTGGAGGGGAGAACCTCCTGGATTTTCTCGAGTTGCGGCAGGTGCTCTCGACTTACGACGGGGACCTCAGGAACCCGCTCTGGTGGCCTCAGGAAAGGCCAGTCCCCATGCGAGATGCTCGGTGGTCTCTCGGGATTCCTCTCCCGTCGATTCCCGGGCCTAAGACCTTGTGTGGAGTCATTGCTGGAACCTGAGGATTCCTCTCCAGTGCTGACATGGAGTTTGGGGTACTTCTGGAGTCTCCCCAGTGGAGTCAGATCTCGTCTCGTGTGGGGGCATGCACGTGCGCTTTCCTCCCGAGCTGTAGCAGCATTTTCACGCTTCCCTTCGAGTGGATCAAGGCATCTGTGGATTTCCCCTCGAGGCTTTCCCACGAGGTTTCCCACGAGGCTTTCTCACAGGGCTGTCCCACGTGCCCCCGTGGTGTGAGTCGATCCTCGGCTGAAAGTCGAGGCAGTGCAGGGAAAACAGTTTCCCTGAATGGACTGAGACATCTGGGGACTCTGGGAATGGTGGCACGACCCTGGAGTTTCTCTCGCCTTTCCTGTGGAGAGCGCCCCCTCTTGAGCTGCGATGGAAGGCCAGGATTTCTTTCCCGAACACGCAGGGAAAGGAACCCTCCTCTCGAGCTAGGAGGCGGAAACGGGTCTCCTCTGGATATGGGCGGGACTCTCGTGCTTCCTCGAGTGGAGACGGTATGTCGGGGAACTTCTTCAGTTGTAGCAAGGGTGTGAAGGACCCTCTGGAAGTTCCAGAGGTTAGGTGTGATTAGCCTCGAGACGCCTCAGCGGAAATGGGCCTCATCTCGCCTGGAGGGGGAGAACCTCCTGGATTTTCTCGAGTTGCGGCAGGTGCTCTCGACTTACGACGGGGACCTCAGGGACCCGCTCTGGTGGCCTCAGAAAGGCCAGTCCGCATGCGAGTTGCTCGGGGGCCTCTCGGGATTCCTCTCCCGTCGATGCCGGGGCCTAAGACTGCCAGGAGCCAGTGTGAGGAAGCCCGCCCGTGACAAGGTTATGAGGAAGGAAGCTGACATACGCAAGGCGTGCTCAGACTTCAGGGACCTCTCTGGAAATTTTTAAGCATGTACCCCAACAAAAATCTGCCGGTTTTTTTGTGCTCTGCTTTTTCTCTCTTCTGACCTTTTCTGGAAAAAGTCAATTCAGGGCGTTATTCTTCTGCATTTGAAAGAGTGTTTCAATCCAAAAACCCTCTGATGGCTTTCTAGCCTGCCTGTAGAACTCGTACAGCTGCGCTTGTGATTTTTGAGGCCTCCTGACCGCAGGAGGCACAGGAAGCTTAAAACATCCTAGGAATGCAGGAGCTTCCGAGGAGTCAAAATCTTTAGAATAGGACTGATTAAAAGTTTCATTTTTTGGGTCAATGCTTGCTGCCAAATTTTCATATCCTTTATTTTTAGATATAGTTGGTATATAGAAAAACAAGTAGTAGACCTGGTATTAGCAACATTAGATCTTTGAGTTAAGTACCTTCTTTGTTATAACCCACTGCACCTTTGTTCTATAGAGATGTAACTTTAATGCTTTAAGGAGATGCAGATTAAAGAAAAACACTTCAGGGGAAACAAAATTAACATTAATTAAGGAAGAGAGCCAAAAAGTGTTAACAAGCCTCTTGGCCAGAAGATAATGTAAATCACCTGAGACCTTTTGTATACAAAATGATATACAGAAAGAATCTGGGTTGCGAGCACTACATAATTTTGTGTTATCCATTGATCTCCATGTTTTATCAAAAGTATAAAAGGCCTTCTGAACAATGAATGAGGAGGCCAGGGGCCGGGGGCCAGTTTCTCGGACCAGCTTCTCGAACTAGTCTCTCAGCCTGGTTTCTTGGGACTCTGGCTCCCCCGTGTCTTTCTCTCTCTTTCTTCTTCTCTACCTTTCCTTCTCTCTGCTCTTTACTATAACTTCAGGCTGAATCTCCACCTGGAGTGCGGAGGCTCGCCAGGTCTACTTACTTGCCCTGGCTGTTAAGACCCGCACGAAAGGGAGCTTAAGGCGAGGCACCCTTAGATATTCAAGCGGGCGCCGGTGGCCCAACGTAGGTGGTGCAAATTCCTTGTCCTGAATTTTATTGGCCTTCCGCGTAAACAAGCTATTCAGCCCTCTTCCTCCACTTAATCTTCTTACTACACTATAGTTTCCTAATCTAATCTTACATTAATAAATAAACAAGTCTTTCCACGCCAACGCCGGCCACCCTTCGAATTCCCTGGATCCACCGGGGCTGGACCCCGGCATAAGACCTTGTGTGGAGTCGGGTGCGGAACCTGAGGATTCCTCTCCAGGGCTGACATGGATCTTGGGGTACTTCTGGAGTCTCCCAAGGGAGTCAGTCCTCGTCTCGCTTGGGGGCATGCACGTGCGCTTTTCTCCCCAGCTCTAGCAGCAGTGTCACGCTTCCCGTCGAGTGGATCAAAGGATCTGTGGCTTTCCCTCGAGGCTTTCCCACGAGGCTTTCCCACGTGGCTTTCCCACAGGGCTGTCCCACGTGCCACCGTGGTGTGAGTCGATCCTCGGCTTGAAAGTCGAGGCAGTGCAGGGAATAAAGGTTTCCCTAAATGGACTGAGACATCTGGGGGACTCTGGGAATGGTGGCACGACCCTGGAGTTCCTCTCGCCTTTCCTCTGGAGAGCGCCTCCTCTTGAGATGCGACGGGA
This sequence comes from Capra hircus, assembly GCF_001704415.2. Lineage (NCBI taxonomy): Eukaryota > Metazoa > Chordata > Mammalia > Artiodactyla > Bovidae > Capra > Capra hircus. The sequence goes on along the minus strand of NW_017201143.1, from coordinate 3,124 downwards.
ACACCGGAATTCTTTCCCGACCACGCAGGGAAAGATCCCTCCTCTCCAACTAGGAGGCGGAAACAGCGCTCCTCTGGATGAGGGAGGGACTCTCGTGATTCCTCTCGAGTGGAGACGGTTATGTCGGGGAACTTCTTGAGTTGCAGCAAGGGTGTGAAGGACCCTTTGGAAGTTCCAGAGGTTAGGTGTGATTAGCCTCGAGACGCCTCCGCGGAAATTGGCCTAATCTCGCCTGAAGGGGAGAACCTCCTGGATTTTCTCCAGTTGCGGCAGGTGCTCTCGGCTTATGACGGGGACCTCAGGGACCCGCTCTGGTGGCCTCAGGAAAGGCCAGTCCCCAGCGAGTTGGTCGGGGGCATCTCAGGATTCCTCTCCTGTCGATGCCGGGCCCTAAGACCTTGTGTGGAGTCGGTGCCGGAACCTGAGGATTCCTCTCCGGTGCTGACATGGATCTTGGGGTACTTCTGGTGTCTCGCCAGGGGAGTCAGTCCTCGTCTCGAGTGGGGGTTGCACTTGCGCTTTCCTCCCGAGCTGTAGCAGCAATGTCACGCTTCCCTTCGCTTGGATCAAGGGATCTGTGGCTTTCCCTTGAGGCTTTCCCACGAGGCTTTCCCCAAAGGCTTTCCCACAGGGTTGTCCCACGAGCCACCGTGGTGTGAGTCGATCCTCGGCTTGAAAGTCGAGGCAGTGCAGGGAAAACAGGTATCCCTGGAATGGACTGAGACATCTGGGGACTCTGGGAATGGTGGCACGACCCTGGAGTTCCTCTCGCCTTTCCTGTGGAAAGCGCCTCCTCTTGAGATGCGTCGGGAACGCCGGGAATTCTTTCCCAACAAGCAGGGAAAGGATCCCTCCTCTCGAGCTAGGAGGCGGAAATGGGGCTCCTCTGGATGTGGGCGGGACTATCGTGCTTCCTCTCTTGTGGAGACGGGTATGTCGGGGAACTTCCTGAGTTGCAGCAAGGGTGTGAAGGACCCTTTGGAAGTTCCAGAGGTTAGGTGTGATTAGCCTCGAGATGCCTCAGCGGAAATGGGCCTCATTTCGCCTGGAGGGGAGAACCTCCTGGATTTCTCGAGTTGCGACAGTTGCTCTCGACTTACGACGGGGACCTCAGGGACCCGCTCTGGTGGCCTCAGGAAAGGCCAGTCCCCATGCGAATTGCTCGGGGTCTCTCAGGATTCTCTCTCCCGTCGATGCCGGGGCCTAAGATCTTGTGTAGAATCGGTGCCGTAACCTGAGCATTCCTCTCCACTGCTGACATGGATCTTGGGGTACTTCTGGAGTCTGCCCAAGGGAGTCAGTCCTCGTCTCGAGAGGGGGCATGCACGTGCGCTTTCCTCCCAAGCTGTAGCAGAAGTGTCGCGCTTCCCTTCGCGTGGATAAAGGGATCTGTGGCTTTCCCTCGAGGCTTTCCCACAGGGCTGTCCCACGTGCCACCGTGGTGTGACTCGATCCTTGGCTTGAAAGTCGAGGCAGTGCAGGGAAAACAGGTTTCCCTGGAATGGACTGAGATATCTGGGGACTCTGGAATGGTGGCACGACCCTGGAGTTCCTCTCGCCTTTCCTGTGGAGAGCGCCTCCTCTTGAGATGCGACGGGAACACGGGAATTCTTTCCCGACCACGCAGGGAAAGGATCCTCCTCTCGAGCTAGGAGGCGGAAACGGGCTCCTCTGGAATGGGCGGGACTCCCGTGCTTCCTCTCGAGTGGAGACGGGTATGTCGGGGAACTTCTTGAGTTGCAGCAAGGGTGTGAAGGACCCTTTGGAAGTTCCAGATGTTAGTGTGATTAGCCTCAGAACGCCTCAGCGGAAATGGGCTCAACTCGCCTGGAGGGGAGAACCTCCTGGATTTTCTCGAGTTGCGGCAGGTGCTCTCGACTTACGACGGGGACTCAGGGACCCGCTCTGGTGGCCTCAGGAAAGCCAGTCCCCATGCGAGTTGCTCGGGGCCTCTCGGGATTCCTCTCCCGTCGATGCCGGGGCCTAAGACCTTGTGTGGGGTCGGTTCCGGAACCTGAGGATTCCTCTCCAGTGCTGACATGGATCTTGGGGGAACTTCTGGAGTCTCCCCAGGTGAGTCAGTCCTCGTCTCTAGTGGGGGCATGCACTTGCGCTTTCCTCCCGAGCTGTAGCAGCAGTGTCACGCTTCCCTTCGCGTGGCATAAAGGATATCTGTGGCTTTCCCTCGAGGCTTTCCCAGGAGGTTTTTCCACGAGGCTTTCCCACAGGGCTGTCCACATGCCACCGTGGTGTGAGTTGATCCTCGCTTGAAATTCGAGGCAGTGGAGGAAAAACAGGTTTCCCTGGAATGGACTGAGACATCTGGGGACTCTGGGAATGGTGGCACGACCCTGGAGTTCCTCTCGCCATTCCTGTGGAGAGCGCCTCCTCTTGAGATGCGACGGGAACACCGGGAATTCTTTTCCGAACCAAGCAGGGAAAGGATCCCCTTCTCGAGCTAGGAGGCGGAAACGGGGCTCCTCTGGATGTGGCGGGACTCTCGTGCTTCCTCTCGAGTGGAGACGGGTATGTCGGGGAACTTCTTGAGTTGCAGCAAGGGTGTGAAAGACCTTTGGAAGTTCCAGATGTTAGATGTGATTAGCCTCAGTCGCCTCAGCGGAAATGGGCCTCATCTCGCCTGGAGGGGGTGAACCTCCTGGATTTTCTCGAGTTGCGGCAGGTGCTCTCGACTTACGATGGGACCTCAGGGACCCGCTCTTGTGGCCTCAGGAAAGGCCAGTCCCCATGCGAGTTGCTTCGGGGGCCCTCGGGATTCCTCTCACTTCGGTGCCGGTGCCTAAGACCTTGTGTGGAGTCGGTGCCGGAACCTGAGGATTCCTCTCCAGTGCTGACATGGATCTTGGGGTACTTCTGGAGTCTCCCCAGTGGAGTCAGTCCTCGTCTCTAGTGGGGGCATGCACGTGCGATTTCCTCACGAGCTGTAGCAGCAGTGTCACGCTTCCCTTCGCATGGATCAAGGGATCTGTGGCTTTCCCTCGAGGCTTTCCACGAGATTTCCCACGAGGCTTTTCCACGAGACTTTCCACAGGCCTGTCCCACTTCCCACCGTGGTGTGAGTCGATCCTCGGCTTGAAAGTCGAGGCAGTGCAGGGAAAACAGTTTA
>NW_017201142.1:0-6785 GCF_001704415.2 Capra hircus | reverse complement strand
GTTCCGCCTCCTAGCTCGAGAGAGGGATCCTTTCCCTGCGTGGGTCGGTAAGAATTCCCGGCGTTCCCGTCGCATCTCAAGAGGAGGGCGCTCTCCACAGGAAAGGCGAGAGGAACTCCAGGGTCGTGCCACCATTCCCAGAGTCCCCCAGATGTCTCCGTCCATTCCAGGGAAACCTGTTTTCCCTGCACTGCTCGACTTCCAAGCCGAGGATCGACTCACACCACGGTGGCACGTGGGACAGCCCTGTGGAAGCCCTGTGGGAAAGCCTCGAGGGAAAGCCAAAGATCCTTGATCCACGTGAAGGAAGTGTGACACTTCTGCTACAGCGTGAAAAGCCACGTGCATGCCCCCACTCGAGACGAGGACTGACTCCCCTGGGGTGACTCCAGAAGTACCCCAAGATCCATGTCAGCACTGGAGAGGAATCCTCAGGTTCCGGCCCGGCTCCACACAAGGTCTTAGGCCCTGCATCGACGGGAGAGGAATCCCGAGAGCCCCCGAGCAACTCGCATGGGGACTGGCCTTTCCTGAGGCCACCAGAGCGGGTCCCTGAGGTCCCCGTCTTAAAGTCGAGAGCACCTGCTGCAACTCGAGAAAATCCAGGAGGTTCTCCCTCCAGGCGAGATGAGGCCCATTTCCGCTGAGGCGTCTCGAGCTATTCACACCTAAACTCTGGAACTTCCAAAGGGTCCTTCACACCCTTGCTCCAACTCAAGAAGTTCCGCGAGATACCCGTCTCCACTCGAGAGGAGCACACGAGAGTCCCGCCTACATCCAGAGGAGCCCGTTCCGCTCCTAGCTCGAGAGGAGGGATCCTTTCCCTGCGTGTCGGAAATAATTCCCGGCGTTCCCCGTCGCATTCAAGAGGAGGCGCTCTCCACAGGAAAGGCGAGAGGAACTCCAGGGTCGTGGCACCATTCCAGAGTCCCCCAGATGTCTCCGTCCATTCCAGGGAAACTGTTTTCCCTGCACTGCTTGGCGACTTCAAGCCGAGGATCGACACACACACGGTGGCACGTGGGACAGCCCTGTGGGAAAGCCTCGTGGGAAAGCCTCGGGCGAAAGCCTCGAGGGAAAGCCACAGATCCGTTGATCCACGCGAAGGGAAGCGCGACACTGCTGCTACAGCTCGGAGAAAGCCCACGTGCATGCCCCCACTCGAGACGAGGACTGACTCCCCTGGGGAGACTCCAGAAGTACCCCAAGATCATGTCAGCACTGGAGAGGAATCCTCAGGTTCCGGCACCCTCCACACAAGGTCTTAGGCCCCAGCATCGACGGGAGAGGAATCCTGAGAGGCCCCCGAGCAACTCGCATGGGGACTGGCCTTTCCCTGAGGCCACCAGAGCGGGTCCCTGAGGTCCCCGTTGTAAGACGAGAGCACCTGCCGCGACTCGAGAACATCCAGGAGGTGCTCCCTCCAGGCGAGTTGAGGCCCATTTCCGCTGAGGCGTCTCGAGGCTAATCACACCTAACTTCTGGAACTTCCAAAGGGTCCTTCACACCATTGTTGCAACTCAACAAGTTCCCCGACATACCCGTCTCCACTCGAGAGGAAGCACGAGAGTCCTGCCCACATCCAGAGGAGCCCCGTTTACGCCTCCTAGCTCGAGAGGAGGGATCATTTCCCTACGTTGTCGGGAAAGAATTCCCGGCCCGTCCGTCGCATCTCAAGAGGAGGCGCTCTCCACAGGAAAGGCGAGAGGAACTCCAGGGTCGTGCCACCATTCCCAGAGTCAACCAGATGTCTCCGTCCATTCCAGGGAAACCTGTTTTCCCTGCACTGCCTCGACTTTCAAGCCGAGGATCGACTCACACCACGGTGGCACGTGGGACAGCCCTGTGGGAAAGCCTCGTGGGAAAGGGAAAGCCTCGAGGGAAAGCCACAGATCCGTTGATCCACGCGAAGGGAAGGGTGACACTTCTGCTACAGCTCGTGAAGAAAGCCCACGTGCATGCCCCACTCGAGACGAGGACTGACTCCCCTGGGGAGACTCCAGAAGTACCCCAAGATCCATGTCAGCACTGGAGAGGAATCCTCAGGTTCCGGCACCGACTCCACACAAGGTCTTAGGCCCTGCATCGATGGGAGAGGAATCCCGAGAGGCCCCCGAGCAACTCGCATGGGGACTGGCCTTTCCCGAGGCCACCAGAGCGGGTCCCTGAGGTCCCCGTCTTAAGTCGAGAGCACCTGCTGCAACTCGAGAAAATCCAGGAGGTTCTCCCTCCAGGCGAGATGAGGCCCATTTCCGCTGAGGCGTCTCGAGGCTATTCTCACCTAAACTCTGGAACTTCCAAAGGGTCCTTCACACCCTTGCTCCAAATCAAAAAGTTCCGCGAGATTCCCGTCTCCACTCGAGAGGGAGCACGAGAGTCCCGCCTACATCCAGAGGAGCCCTTTTCCTCCTCCTAGCCCGACAGGAGGGATCCTTTCCCTGCGTGTTCGGAAAAGAATTCCCGGCGTTCCCAGTCACATCTCAAGAGGGGGCGCTTTACACAGGAAAGGCGAGAGGAAATCCAGGGTCGTGCCACCATTCCTAGAGTCCCCCAGATGTCTCAGTCCATTCCAGGGAAGCCTGTTTCCCAGGCACTGCCTCGACTTTCAAACCGAGGATCGACTGACACCACTGTGGCACGTGGGACATCACTGTGGGAAATCCTCGTGGGAAAGCCTGGTGCGAAAGCGTCGTGGGAAAGTGTCGTGGGAAAGCCTCGAGGGAAAGCCACAGATCCCTTGATCCTCTCGAAGGGAAGCTCAACACTGCTGCTACAGCTCGGAGGAAAGTGCACGTGCATGCCCCCACTTGAGACGAGGACTGAATCCCCTGGGGAGACTCCAGAAGTACCCCAAGATACATGTCAGCAATGGAGAGGAATCCTCAGGTTTTGGCACAGACTCCACACAAGATCTTAGGTCCCGGCATCAACGGGAGAGGAATCCCGATAGGCCCATGAGCAACTCGCATGGGGACTGGCCTTTCGTGAGGCCACAAGAGTGGGTCCATGATGTCCCCGTCGTAAGTCGAGAGCACCTGCCGCAACTCGAGAAAATCCAGGAGGTTCTCCTCTCCTGGCGAGATGAGGCCCATTTCCGCTGAGGCGTCTCGAGGCTAATCACACCTAAACTCTGGAACTTCCAAAGGGTCCTTCACACCCTTGCTGCAACTCAAGAACTTCCCCAACATGCCCGTCTCCACTCGACAGGAACCACGAGAGTCCCGCCCACATCCAGAGGAGCCCCGTTTCCGCCTCCTTGGTAGAGAGGAGGGATACTTTCCCTGCGTTGTCGGGAAAGAATTCCTGGATTTCCCATGGCATGTCAAGAGGAGGCCCTCTCCACAGGAATGGCGAGAGGAACTCCAGGGTCGTGCCATCATTCCCAGAGTCCCCTAGATGTCTCAGTCCATTCCAGGGAAACCTGTTTTCCCTGCACTGCCTCGACGTTCAAGCCGAGGATCGACTCACACCATGGTGGCACGTGGGACAGCCCTGTGTGAAATCCTGGTGGGAAAGCCAAGAGGGAAAGCCACAGATCCCTTGATCCACGCGAAGGGAAGCGTGACACTGCTGCTACACCTCGGGAGGAAAGCGCACGTGAATGCCCCAACTCGTGACGAGGACTGACTCCCCTGGGGAGACTCCAGAAGTATCCCAAGATCCATGTCAGCACTGAAGAGGAATCCTCAGGTTCTGCCACCCACTCCACACAAGATCTTAGGCCCCGGCATCGTCGGGAGAGGAATCCCGAGCGGCCCCCATGCAACTCGCATGGGGACTGGCCTTTCCTGAGGCCACCAGAGCGGGTCCCTGAGGTCCCCGGCGTAAGTCGAGAGCACCTGCCACAACTCGAGAAAATCCAGGAGGTTCTCCCCTCCAGGCGAGATGAGGCCCATTTCCGCTGAGGCGTCTCGAGGCAAATCACACCTAACCTCTGGAACTTCCAAAGGTTACTTCACACCCTTGCTGCAACTCAAGAATTTCCCTGACATACCCGTCTCCACTCGAGAGGAAGCACGAGAGTCCCGCCCACATCCAGAGGAGACCCGTTTCCCCCTCCTAGATCGAGAGGAGGGAACCTTCCCCTGCGTGGTCGGGAAAGAATTCCGGGCTTCCGTCGATCTCAAGCGGAGGCGCTCTCCACAGGAAAGGCGAGAGGAACTCCAGGGTCTTGCCAGCATTCCCAGAGTCCCCCAGATGTCTCAGTCCATTTCAGGGAAACCTGTTTTCCCTGCACTGCCTCGACTTTCAAGCCGAGGATCGACTCACACCACGGTGGCACGTGGGACAGCCCTGTGGGAAGGCCTCGTGGGAAAGCCTCGAGGGAAAGCCACAGATCCCTTGATCAACGCGAAGGGAAGCGTGACACTGCTGCTACAGCTCGGGAGGAGAGCGCACGTGCATGCCCCCACTCGGGACGAGGACTGACTCCCCTGGGGAGACTCCAGATGTACCCCAAGATCCATGTCAGCACTGGAGAGGAAGTCTCAGGTTCCGGCACCGACTCCACACAAGGTCTTAGACCCCGGTATCGAAGGGAGAGGAATCCCGAGAGGCCCCCGAGCAACTCGCATGGGGACTGGCCTTTCCTGAGGCCATCACAGCGGGTCCCTGAGGTCCCCGTCGTAAGTCGAGAGCACCTGCCGCAACTCGAGAAAATCCAGGAGGTTCTTCCCTCCAGGCGAGATGAGGCCCATTTCCGCTGAGGCGTCTCGAGGATAATCACACCTAACCTCTGGAACTTCCACAGGGTCCTTCACACCCTTGCTGCAACTCAAGAAGTTCCCCGACATACCCGACTCCACTCGAGAGGAAGCACGAGAGTCCCGCCCACATCCAGAGGAGACCCGTTTCCGCCTCCTAGCTGCGAGAGGAGGGATCCTTTCCCTGCGTGGTCGGGAAAGAATTCCCGGTGTTCCCGTTGCATCTCAAGAGGAGGCGCTCTCCACAGGAAAGGTCAGAGGAACTCCTGGGTCGTGCCACCATTCCCAGAGACCCCTGGATGTCTCAGTCCATTCCAGGGAAAACTGTTTTCCCTGCACTGCCTCGAACTTTCAAGCCGAGGATGGACTCACACCACGGTGTCACGTGGGACAGCCCCGTGGGAAAGCCTCGTGGGAAAGCCTCGTGGGAAAGCCTCGTGGGAAAGCCTGGCCGGGAAAGCCCCTGATCCCTTGATCTACCCGAAGGGAAGCGCGACACTGCTGCTAGAGCTCGGAAGGAAAGCGCACGTGCATGCCCCCACTCGAGTAGAGGTCTGACTGCACTGGGAGACGCCAGAAGTCCCCCAAGATCCATGTCAGCACTGGAGAGGAATCCTCAGGTTCCGCCACCGACTCCACACAAGGTCTTAGGCCCCGGCATCGACGGAGAGGAATCCCGAGAGGCCCCCGAGCAACTCGCATGGGGACTGGCCTTTCCTGAGGCCACCAGAGCGGGTCCCTGAGGTCCCCGTCGTAAGTCGAGAGCACCTGCCGCAACTCGAGAAAATCCAGGATTTCTCCCCTCCAGGCGAGATGAGGCCCGTTTCCGCTGAGGCGTTTCGAGGCAAATCACACCTAACCTCTGGAACTTCCAAAGGGTCCTTCACACCCTTTCTGCAACTCAAGAAGTTCCCCGACATACCCGTCTCCAATTGAGTGGAAGCACGAGAGTTCCGCCCACATCCAAAGGAGCCCCGTTTCGGCCTCCTAGATCGAGTGGAGTGATACTTCCCCTGCGTGATCGGGAACGAATCCTGGCGTTCCCGTCGCATCTCAAGAGGAACCGCTCTCCACAGGAAAGGCGAGAGGAACTTCAGGGTCGTGCCAGCATTCCAGAGTCCCCAGATGTCTCAGTCCATTCCAGGGAAAACTTTTTTCCCTTCACTGCCTCGACGTTCAAGCGAGGATCGACTCACACCACGGTGGAACGTGGGACAGCCCTGTGGGAAGGCCTCGTGGGAAAGCCTCGAGGGAAAGCCACAGATCCCTTGATGCACGCGAAGGGAAGCGCGACACTGCTGCTACAGCTCGGAGAAAGCGCACGTGCATGCCCCCATTCGAGACGAGGACTGACTCCCCTGGGAGACTCCAGAAGTACCCCCAAGATCCATGTCAGCACTGGAGAGGAATCCTCTGGTTCCGGCACCTACTCCACACAAGCTCTTAGGCCCGGCATCGAGGGAGAGGAATCCCTAGAGGCCCCGAGCAACTCGCATGGGGACTGGCCTTTCCTGAGGCCAGCAGAGCGGGTCCTGTGGTCCCCGTCCTAGTCGAGAGCACCTGCTGACACTCGAGAAAATCCAGGAGGTTCCCCCATCCAGGCGAGATGAGGCCCATTTCCGCTGAGGCGTTCGAGCTAATCACACCTAACCTCTGAAACTTCCAAAGGGTCCTTCACACCCTTGCTGCAACTCAAGAAGTTCCCCGACACCCGTCTCCACTCGAGAGGAAGCACGAGAGTTCCGCCCACATCCAGAGGAGCCCCGTTTCCGCCTCCTAGCTCGAGGTGAGGGATCCTTTCCCTGTGTGGTCGGGAAAGAATTCCCGCGTTCCCGTCGCATCTCAAGAGTGAGGCGCTCTCCACAGGAAAGTCGAGAGGATCTCCATGGTCGTGCCACATTCCCAGAGTCCCCAGATGTCTCAGTCCATTCCAGGGAAACCTTTTTCCCTGCACTGCACTGCCTCGACTTTCAAACCGAGGATCGAACTCACAACACGGTGGCTCGTGGAGAGCCCTGTGGGAAAGATTTGTGGGAAAGCCTCATGGGAAAGCCTCGAGGGAAAGCCACAGATCCCTTGATC
>NW_017201141.1:0-6785 GCF_001704415.2 Capra hircus | reverse complement strand
GTCGCACTTAGCTTCGTGGAAGCAGGGATTTCAGCTTGACGGGGACTTGCTGGCTCCTCTTCCCCCGAGGAGGCTCGCTTCCCTGCTGGCTGTGCACTCGCCTATCAGCGCGGGGGCGCAGGGCTCCTCCAGCAGGTCTTGCCTCAGGGGCTGCTTCCCCTGAGTTGGGGCTGTGGGCAGGAACCCAGACACGCAGGATCAGCGCCCAAAACACCTGCACATGTCTCTGCTGGGAGGAGAGTGCTAGGGAACCTACGTCTGTCATACACTTTCTGGGCCACCAAGGAATCAGCCTCCGTGTGTGCGGGGCTGAAAACCCCAGCCAGGGGCCCTGCGGAGCCTGGCTGCCCTTCTCTCCAGTACGGCAGATCTCTAGCTCTGTTCAGAGGCCCGATCTGGCAGAGTTCCTGGCATCCAAGATGCTCTGCATAGGCGAGCCTTGCGCAGACTTGCCTTGCTTTAAGGCTCCCTCCCCAGGAAGGAGCAGGCTGTGTGAGGCTCGGAAACGCCACTGGCGCCTTCCTGGCTTCAGCTCTACCCCTGCCTTGCCTTTGCACTTAGGTCCCAAGCGTCCTTGAGGAGGGCTTAGGGGCTGGTGGGTTGCACACTGCCAAGGGCTCCAGCAGTGAAAGCTCTGTCAGAGGGAAGCGAAGGGCAACAGCAGGGCTCCTTCAGCGGTTCCTTGGCCGCCCAGACAAAGCTCCGCACGGAGAGCACCAGGTTCCAAGGGCCCCTGGCTGGGTTTTGCATCCCCACACTCCCAGAGGCTGACTCCGTGGGTGCCTAGAAAGTGTGTGAGAGACGTAGGTTCCCTAGCACTCTCCTCCCCAGCAGAGACATGTGCAGGTGGTTGGGGCCTTATCCTGCGTGTCTGGGTTCCCGCCCACAGCCTCAACTCAGGGGAAGCAGCCCCTGAGGCAAGACCTGCTGGAGGAGCCCTGCGCGCCCGCCTGATAGGCGAGAGCACAGCCAGCAGTGTAGCGAGCCTCCTCGGGAGAAGAGGAGGCAGCCGAGCCCAGTCAAGAGGAAAGCCCTGCTTGCACGGAGCTAAGTGGGCCTCCAGTACGGCAGAGCTCTAGCTCTGCTCAGAGCCCCGATCTGGCAGAGTTTCTGGCGCGAGGCTGCTCGGCCGGGGGCTCGCCTTGCCCAGACTTGCCTTGCTTTTAGGCTCCCTCCCCAGGAAGGAGCTGTCTGAGCGAGCCTGGGAGACGCCACTGGTGCCTTCCTTGCCTCAGCTCCAATCCTGCCTTGCCTTTGCACATAGGTGCCAGGCGTCGTTGGGGAGGGCTTAGGGGGTGGTGGGTTGCACACTGCCAAGGGCTTCAGCAGTGAGAGCTCTGTCAGAGGGAAGGGAAGGGCAACTGCAGGGCTCCTCCAGCGGTTTCTAGGCCGCCTAGAATCAGCGCCGCACCGAGAGCACCAGGCTCCCAGGGCCCCTGGCTGGGGTTTTCAGCCCCGCACACACGGAGGCTGATTCCTTGGGTGCCCAGAAAGTGTATGACAGACGTAGGTTCCCTAGCACTCTCCTCCCCAGCAGAGACATGTGCAGGTGGTTGGGGCCTGATCCTGCGTGTCTGGGTTCCTGCCCACAGCCCCAACTCAGGGGAAGCAGCCCCTGAGGCAAGACCTGCTGGAGGAGCCCTGCGCCCCCGCCTGATAGGCGAGTGCACAGCCAGCAGGGAAGCGAGCCTCCTCGGGGGAAGAGGAGGCAGCCCAGCCCCGTCAAGTTGAAAGCCCTGCTTGCACGGAGCTAAGTGCGCCTCCAGTACGGCAGAGCTCTAGCTCTGCTCAGAGCCCCGATCTGGCAGAGTTCCTGGCGCGAGGCTGCTCTGCCGGGGGCTAGCCTTGCCCAGACTTGCCTTGCTTTTAGGCTGCCTCTCCAGGAAGGAGCAGGCAGCAGGAGCCTGGGAGTCGCCACTGGCGCCTTTCTTGCCTCAGCTCCAATCCTGCCTTGCCTTTGCACTTAGGTCCCAGTCCTCCTTAAGGAGAGCTTAGGGGCTGGTGGGTTGCACACTGCCAAGGGCTCCAGCAGTGAGAATTCTGTCAGAGGGAAGGGAAGGGCAACTGCAGGGCTCCTCCAGCGGTTGCTTGGCCGCCCAGATTCAGCGCCACACGGAGAGCACCAGGCTCCCAGGTCCCCTGGCTGGGGTTTTCAGCCCCGCACACACGGAGGCTGATTCCTTGGGTGCCCAGAAAGTGTATGACAGACGTAGGTTCCCTAGCACTCTCCTCCCCAGCAGAGACATGTGCAGGTGTTTGGGGCCTGATCCTGCGTGTCTGGGTTCCTGCCCACAGCCCCAACTCAGGGGAAGCAGCCCCTGAGGCAAGACCTGCTGGAGGAGCCCTGCGCCCCCGCCTGATAGGCGAGTGCACAGCCAGCAGGGAAGCGAGCCTCCTCGGGGGAAGAGGAGGCAGCAAGTCCCCGTCAAGCTGAAATCCCTGCTTACCACGAAGCTAAGTGCGACTCCAGTACGGCAGATCTCTAGCTCTGTTCAGAGGCCCGATCTGGCAGAGTTCCTGGCACCAAGATGCTCTGCCATAGGCGAGCCTTGCGCAGACTTGCCTTGCTTTAAGGCTCCCTCCCCAGGAAGGAGCAGGCTGTGTGAGGCTCGGAAACGCCACTGGCGCCTTCCTGGCTTCAGCTCTACCCCTGCCTTGCCTTTGCACTTAGGTCCCAAGCGTCCTTGAGGAGGGCTTAGGGGCTGGTGGGTTGCACACTGCCAAGGGCTCCAGCAGTGAAAGCTCTGTCAGAGGGAAGCGAAGGGCAACAGCAGGGCTCCTTCAGCGGTTCCTTGGCCGCCCAGACAAAGCTCCGCACGGAGAGCACCAGGTTCCAAGGGCCCCTGGCTGGGTTTTGCATCCCCACACTCCCAGAGGCTGACTCCGTGGGTGCCTAGAAAGTGTGTGAGAGACGTAGGTTCCCTAGCACTCTCCTCCCCAGCAGAGACATGTGCAGGTGGTTGGGGCCTTATCCTGCGTGTCTGGGTTCCCGCCCACAGCCTCAACTCAGGGGAAGCAGCCCCTGAGGCAAGACCTGCTGGAGGAGCCCTGCGCGCCCGCCTGATAGGCGAGAGCACAGCCAGCAGTGTAGCGAGCCTCCTCGGGAGAAGAGGAGGCAGCCGAGCCCAGTCAAGAGGAAAGCCCTGCTTGCACGGAGCTAAGTGGGCCTCCAGTACGGCAGAGCTCTAGCTCTGCTCAGAGCCCCGATCTGGCAGAGTTTCTGGCGCGAGGCTGCTCGGCCGGGGGCTCGCCTTGCCCAGACTTGCCTTGCTTTTAGGCTCCCTCCCCAGGAAGGAGCTGTCTGAGCGAGCCTGGGAGACGCCACTGGTGCCTTCCTTGCCTCAGCTCCAATCCTGCCTTGCCTTTGCACATAGGTGCCAGGCGTCGTTGGGGAGGGCTTAGGGGGTGGTGGGTTGCACACTGCCAAGGGCTTCAGCAGTGAGAGCTCTGTCAGAGGGAAGGGAAGGGCAACTGCAGGGCTCCTCCAGCGGTTTCTAGGCCGCCTAGAATCAGCGCCGCACCGAGAGCACCAGGCTCCCAGGGCCCCTGGCTGGGGTTTTCAGCCCCGCACACACGGAGGCTGATTCCTTGGGTGCCCAGAAAGTGTATGACAGACGTAGGTTCCCTAGCACTCTCCTCCCCAGCAGAGACATGTGCAGGTGGTTGGGGCCTGATCCTGCGTGTCTGGGTTCCTGCCCACAGCCCCAACTCAGGGGAAGCAGCCCCTGAGGCAAGACCTGCTGGAGGAGCCCTGCGCCCCGCCTGATAGGCGAGTGCACAGCCAGCAGGGAAGCGAGCCTCCTCGGGGAAGAGGAGGCAGCCCAGCCCCGTCAAGTGAAAGCCCTGCTTGCACGGAGCTAAGTGCGCCTCCAGTACGGCAGAGCTCTAGCTCTGCTCAGAGCCCGATCTGGCAGAGTTCCTGGCGCGAGGCTGCTCTGGCCGGAGGGCAGCCTTGCCCAGACTTGCCTTGCTTTTAGGCTGCCCTCCCAGGCAGGAGCAGGCCTGGCGCCAGGAACTCTGCCAGATCGGGGCTCTGAGCAGAGCTAGAGCTCTGCCGTACTGGAGGCGCACTTAGCTCCGTGCAAGCAGGGCTTTCACTTGACGGGGCTGGGCTGCCTCCTCTTCCCCCGAGGAGGCTCGCTTCCCTGCTGGCTGTGCACTCGCCTATCAGGCGGGGGCGCAGGGCTCCTCCAGCAGGTCTTGCCTCAGGGGCTGCTTCCCCTGAGTTGGGGCTGTGGGCAGGAACCCAGACACGCAGGATCAGGCCCCAACCACCTGCACATGTCTCTGCTGGGGAGGAGAGTGCTAGGGAACCTACGTCTGTCATACACTTTCTGGGCACCCAAGGAATCAGCCTCCGTGTGTGCGGGGCTGAAAACCCCAGCCAGGGGCCCTGGGAGCCTGGTGCTCTCGGTGCGGCGCTGATTCTAGGCGGCCTAGAAACCGCTGGAGGAGCCCTGCAGTTGCCCTTCCCTTCCCTCTGACAGAGCTCTCACTGCTGAAGCCCTTGGCAGTGTGCAACCCACCACCCCCTAAGCCCTCCCCAACGACGCCTGGCACCTATGTGCAAAGGCAAGGCAGGATTGGAGCTGAGGCAAGGAAGGCACCAGTGGCGTCTCCCAGGCTCGCTCAGACAGCTCCTTCCTGGGGAGGGAGCCTAAAAGCAAGGCAAGTCTGGGCAAGGCGAGCCCCCGGCCGAGCAGCCTCGCGCCAGAAACTCTGCCAGATCGGGGCTCTGAGCAGAGCTAGAGCTCTGCCGTACTGGAGGCCCACTTAGCTCCGTGCAAGCAGGGCTTTCCTCTTGACTGGGCTCGGCTGCCTCCTCTTCTCCCGAGGAGGCTCGCTACACTGCTGGCTGTGCTCTCGCCTATCAGGCGGGCGCGCAGGGCTCCTCCAGCAGGTCTTGCCTCAGGGGCTGCTTCCCCTGAGTTGAGGCTGTGGGCGGGAACCCAGACACGCAGGATCAAGGCCCCAACCACCTGCACATGTCTCTGCTGGGGAGGAGAGTGCTAGGGAACCTACGTCTCTCACACACTTTCTAGGCACCCACGGAGTCAGCCTCTGGGAGTGTGGGGATGCAAAACCCAGCCAGGGGCCCTTGGAACCTGGTGCTCTCCGTGCGGAGCTTTGTCTGGGCGGCCAAGGAACCGCTGAAGGAGCCCTGCTGTTGCCCTTCGCTTCCCTCTGACAGAGCTTTCACTGCTGGAGCCCTTGGCAGTGTGCAACCCACCAGCCCCTAAGCCCTCCTCAAGGACGCTTGGGACCTAAGTGCAAAGGCAAGGCAGGGGTAGAGCTGAAGCCAGGAAGGCGCCAGTGGCGTTTCCGAGCCTCACACAGCCTGCTCCTTCCTGGGGAGGGAGCCTTAAAGCAAGGCAAGTCTGCGCAAGGCTCGCCTATGGCAGAGCATCTTGGTGCCAGGAACTCTGCCAGATCGGGCCTCTGAACAGAGCTAGAGATCTGCCGTACTGGAGTCGCACTTAGCTTCGTGTAAGCAGGGATTTCAGCTTGACGGGGACTTGCTGCCTCCTCTTCCCCCGAGGAGGCTCGCTTCCCTGCTGGCTGTGCACTCGCCTATCAGGCGGGGGCGCAGGGCTCCTCCAGCAGGTCTTGCCTCAGGGGCTGCTTCCCCTGAGTTGGGGCTGTGGGCAGGAACCCAGACACGCAGGATCAGGCCCCAAACACCTGCACATGTCTCTGCTGGGGAGGAGAGTGCTAGGGAACCTACGTCTGTCATACACTTTCTGGGCACCCAAGGAATCAGCCTCCGTGTGTGCGGGGCTGAAAACCCCAGCCAGGGGACCTGGGAGCCTGGTGCTCTCCGTGTGGCGCTGAATCTGGGCGGCCAAGCAACCGCTGGAGGAGCCCTGCAGTTGCCCTTCCCTTCCCTCTGACAGAATTCTCACTGCTGGAGCCCTTGGCAGTGTGCAACCCACCAGCCCCTAAGCTCTCCTTAAGGAGGACTGGGACCTAAGTGCAAAGGCAAGGCAGGATTGGAGCTGAGGCAAGAAAGGCGCCAGTGGCGACTCCCAGGCTCCTGCTGCCTGCTCCTTCCTGGAGAGGCAGCCTAAAAGCAAGGCAAGTCTGGGCAAGGCTAGCCCCCGGCAGAGCAGCCTCGCGCCAGGAACTCTGCCAGATCGGGGCTCTGAGCAGAGCTAGAGCTCTGCCGTACTGGAGGCGCACTTAGCTCCGTGCAAGCAGGGCTTTCAACTTGACGGGGCTGGGCTGCCTCCTCTTCCCCCGAGGAGGCTCGCTTCCCTGCTGGCTGTGCACTCGCCTATCAGGCGGGGGCGCAGGGCTCCTCCAGCAGGTCTTGCCTCAGGGGCTGCTTCCCCTGAGTTGGGGCTGTGGGCAGGAACCCAGACACGCAGGATCAGGCCCCAACCACCTGCACATGTCTCTGCTGGGGAGGAGAGTGCTAGGGAACCTACGTCTGTCATACACTTTCTGGGCACCCAAGGAATCAGCCTCCGTGTGTGCGGGGCTGAAAACCCCAGCCAGGGGCCCTGGGAGCCTGGTGCTCTCGGTGCGGCGCTGATTCTAGGCGGCCTAGAAACCGCTGGAGGAGCCCTGCAGTTGCCCTTCCCTTCCCTCTGACAGAGCTCTCACTGCTGAAGCCCTTGGCAGTGTGCAACCCACCACCCCCTAAGCCCTCCCCAACGACGCCTGGCACCTATGTGCAAAGGCAAGGCAGGATTGGAGCTGAGGCAAGGAAGGCACCAGTGGCGTCTCCCAGGCTCGCTCAGACAGCTCCTTCCTGGGGAGGGAGCCTAAAAGCAAGGCAAGTC
>NW_017201140.1:0-6785 GCF_001704415.2 Capra hircus | reverse complement strand
TTCCCCTCGCATCTCAAGAGGAGGCGCTCTCCACAGAAAGGCGAGAGGAACTCCAGGGGTCGTGCCACATTCCAGAGTCCCCCAGATGTCTCAGTCCATTCCAGGGAAACCTGTTTTCCCTGCACTGCCTCGACTTTCAAGCCGAGGATCGACTCACACCACGGTGGCACGTGGGACAGCCCTGTGGAAAGTCTCGTGGGAAAGCCTCGAGGGAAAGCCACGATCCCTTGATCCACGACGGGAGCATGACACTGCTGCTACAGCTAGGAGGAAAGCGCAGGTGCATGCCCCCACTCGAGACGATGACTAACTTCCTGGGGAGACTCCAGAAGTACCCCAAGATCCATGTGAGCACTGGAGAGGAATCCTCAGGTTCCGGCACCGACTCCACACAAGTCTTAGGCCCCGGCATCGAAGGGAGAGGAATCCGAGAGGCCCCGAGCAACTCGCATGGGGACTGGCCTTTCCTGAGGCACCAGAGCGTGTCCCTGAGGTCCCCGTCGTAAGTCGAGAGCACCTGCCGCAATTCGAGAAAATCCAGGAGGTTCTCCCCTCCAGGCGAGATGAGGCCCATTTCAGCTGAGAGGTCTCGAGGCTAATCACACCTTACCTCTTGAACTTCCTAAGGGTCCTTCACAACCTTGCTGCAACTCAAGTAGTTCCCGACGTACCCGTCTCCACTCGAGAGGAAGCACGAGAGTCCCGCCCACATGCAGAGGAGCCCCGTTTGCGCCTCCTAGCTCGTGAGGAGGGATCCTTTCCCTGCGTGGTTGGGAAAGAATTCCCGGCGATCCCGGCGCATCTCATGAGGAAGCATTCTCCACAGGACAGGCGCGAGGAACTCCAGGGTCGTGCCACCATTCCCAGAGTCCCCCAGATGTCTCAGTCCATTCCAGGGAAACCTGTTTTCCCTGCAGTGCCTCGACTTTCTAGCGGAGGATCGACTCACACCACGGTGGTACGTGGGACAGCCCTGTGGGAAAGCCTCGTGGGAAGGCCTAGTGGGAAAACTCTAGGGAAAGCCACAGATCCCTTGATCCACGCGAAGGGAAGCGTGACACTGCTGCTACAGCTCGGCAGGAAAGCGCACGTGAATGCCCCCCATCGAGACGAGGAATGACTCCCCTGGGGAGACCCCAGAAGTACCCCAAGGTCCATGTCAGCACTGGAGAGGAATCCTCAGGTTCCGGCACCGACTCCACACAAGGTCTTAGGTACCGACATTGACGGCAGAGGAATCCCGAGAGCCCCGCAAGCAACACTCCTGGGGACTGGCCTTTCCTGAGGCCACCAGAGCGGGTCCCTGAGGTCCCCGTCGTAAGTCGAGAGCACCGGCCGCAACTCGAGAAAATCCAGGAGGTTCTCCCCTCCAGGCGAGAGGAGGCCCATTTCCGCTGAGACCTCTCGAGGCTAATCACACCAAACCTCTGGAACTTCCAAAGGGTCCTTCACACCGTTGCTGCAACTCAAGAAGTTCCCCGACATACCCGTCTCCACTCGAGAGGAAGCACGAGAGACACGCCCACATCCAGAGGAGCCCCGTTTCCGCCTCCTAGCTCGACAGGGGGGATCCTTTCCCTGGTGTTGGGGAAAGAATCCCGGCGTTCCCGTCGCATCTCAAGAGGAGGCGCTCTCCACAGGAAAGGCGAGAGGAACTCCAGGGTCGTGCCACCATTCCCAGAGTCCCCCAGATTTCTCAGTCCATTCCAGGGAAACCTGTTTTCCCTGCACTGCCTCGACTTTCAAGCCGAGGATCGACTCACACCACGGTGGCACGTGGGACAGCCCTGTGGGAAAGCCTCGAGGGAAAGCCACAGATCCCTTAATCCACGCGAAGGGAAGCGTGACACTGCTGCTACAGTTCGGGAGGAAATCGCACCTATGTCCCCACTCGAGACGAGGACTGACTCCCCTGGGGAGACTCCAGAAGTACCCCAAGATCCACGTCGGCACTGGAGAGGAATCATCAGGTTCCGGCATCGTCTCCACACAAGGTCTTAGGCACCGGCATCGTCGGGAGAGGAATCCCGAGAGGCCCCCGAGCAACTCGCATGGGGACTGGCCTTTCCTGAGGCCACCAGAGCGGGTCCCTGAGGTCCCCGTCGTAAGTCGAGAGCACCTGCCACAACTCGAGAAAATCCAGGAGGTTCTCCCCTCCAGGCGAGATGAGGCCCATTTCCGCTGAGGCGTCTCGAGGCTAAACACACCTAACCTCTGGAACTTCCAAAGGGACCTTCACACCCTTGCTGCAACTCAAGAAGTTCCCCGACATACCAGTCTCCACTCGAGGTTAAGAACGAGAGTCCCGCCTACATCAGGAGGAGCCCCGTTTCCCCCTCCTAGCTCGAGAGGAGGGATCCTTTCCCTGCGTGGTCGGGAAAGATCTCCCCGAGTTCCCGTCGCATCTCAAGAGGAGGTGCTCTCCACAGGAAAGGTGAGAGGAACTCCAGGGTCGTGCCACCATTCCCAGAGTCCTCCAGATGTCTCAGTCCATTCCAGGGAAGCCTGTGTTCCCTGCACTGCCTCGACTTTCAAGCCGACGATCGACTCACACCACGGTGGCACGTGGAGCAGCCCTGTGGGAAAGCTTCGTATGAAAGCCTCGTGGGAAAGCCTCGAGGGAAAGCCCCTGATCCCCTGATCTTCGCGAAGGGAAGCGTGACACTGCTGCTACAGCACGGGAGGAAAGCGCACGTGCATGCCCCCACTCGAGACAAGGACTGACTCCCCTGGTGAGACTCCAGAAGTACCCCAAGATGCATGTCAGCACTGGAGAGGAATACTCAGGATCCGACACCGACTCCACACAAGTCTGAGGCCCTGGCATCGACGGGAAAGGAATCCAGAGAGGCCCCACAGCAACTCTCATGGGGACTGGCCTTTCTTGAGGCCACCAGAGCGGGTCCCTGAGGTCCCTGTCGTAAGTCGAGAGCACCTGCCGCAACTCGAGAAAATCCAGGAGGTTCTCCCCTCCAGCCCAGATGAGGGCCATTTCCGCTGCGGCGTCTCGAGGCTAATCACACCTAACCTCTGGAACTTCCTAAGGGTCCTTCACACCCTTGCTGCAACTCAAGAAGTTCCCCGACATACCCGTCTCCACTCGAGAGGAAGCACGAGAGTCCCGCCCACATCCAGAGGAGCCCCTTGTCGCCTCCTTGCTCGAGAGGAGGGTATCCTTTCCCTGCCTGGTAGGGAAAGAATTCCTGGCGTTCCCGTCGCATCTCTTGAGGAGGCGCTCTCCACAGGAAAGGCGAGAGGAACTCCAGGGTCGTGCCACCATTCCCAGATCCCCCAGATGTCTCAGTCAATTCCAGGGAAACCTGTTTTCCCTGCACTGCCTCGACTTTCAAGCCGAGGATCGACTCACACCATCGTGGCACGTGGAGCAGCCCTGTGGGAAAGCCTCGTGGGAAAGCCTCGTTGGAAAGCCTCGAGGGAAAGCCCCTGATCCCTTGATCTTCGCGAATGGAAGCGTGACACTGCTGCTACAGCTCGGGAGGAAAGCGCACGTGCATGCCCCGACTCGAGACGAGGACTGACTCCCCTGGGGGACTCCAGAAGTACCCCAAGATCCATGTCAGTACTGGATAGAAATCCTCAGGTCCGGCACCGTCTCCACACAAGATCTTAGGCCATGGCATCGACGGGAGAGAAATCCCGAGAGGCCCCCGAGCAATTCGCGTGGGGACTGGCCTTTCCTGAGGCCACCAGAGCGGGTCACTGAGGTCCCCGTCGTAAGTCGAGAGCACCTGCCGCAACTCGAGACAATCCAGGAGGTTCTCCCCTCCAGGCGAGATGAGGCCCATTTCCGCTGAGGCGTCTCGAGGATAATCACACCTAACCTCTGGAACTTCCGAAGGGTCATTCACACCCTTGCTGCAACTCAAGAAGTTCCCCGACATACCCGGCTCCAATTGAGAGGAAGCACGAGAGTTCCCCCCACATCCAAAGGAGCCCCATTTCCGCCTCCAAGCTCGAGAGGAGGGATCCTTTCCCATCGTGGTCGGGAATGAATTCCCCGCGTTCCTGTCGCAACTCAAGAAGAGGCACTCTCCACAGGAAAGGCGAGAGGAACTCCAGGGTCGTGCCACCATTCCCATAGTCCCCCAGATGTCCCAGTCCATTCCAGGGAAACCTGTTTTCCCTGCACTGCCTCGACTTTCAAGCCGAGGATCGACTCACACCACGGTGGCACGTGGGACAGCCTTGTGGGATAGTCTCGTGGGAGAGCCTCGTGGGAAAGCCTCGAGGGAAAGCCACACATCCCTAGATCCACGCAAAGGGAAGCGTGACACTGCTGCTACTGCTCGGGGGGAAAGGGCACGTGCATGCCCCCACTCGAGACGAGGACTGACTCCCCTGGGGAGACTCCAGAAGTACCCCAAGATCCATGTCAGCACTGGAGAGGAATCCTCAGGATCCGACACCGACTCCACACAGGGTCTTAGGCCCTGGCATCGACGGGAAAGGGTTCCCGAGAGGCCCCACATCAACTCTCATGGGGACTGGCCTTTCGTGAGGCCACCAGAGCGGGTCCCTGAGGTCCCCATCGTAAGTCGAGAGCACCTGCCGCAACTCGAGAAAATCCAGGAGGTTCTCCCCTCCAGGCGAGATGAGGCCCATTTCCGCTGAGGCGTCTCGAGGCTAATCACATCGAATATCTGCAACTTTCAAAGGGTCCTTCACACCCTTGCTGCAACTCAAGAAGTTCCCCGACATACCGGTCTCCACTCGAGAGGAAGCACGAGAGTCCCGCCCACATCCAGAGGAGCCCGTTTTCCGCCTCCTTGCTCGAGAGGAAGGTATCCTTTCCCTGTGTGGTCGGGAAAGAATTCCCGGCATTCCCGTC
Source organism: Capra hircus (assembly GCF_001704415.2). Taxonomy (NCBI): domain Eukaryota; kingdom Metazoa; phylum Chordata; class Mammalia; order Artiodactyla; family Bovidae; genus Capra; species Capra hircus. The sequence goes on along the minus strand of NW_017201140.1, from coordinate 1,936 downwards.
GCATCTCAAAAGGAGGCGCTCTCCACATGAAAGGCGAGAGGAACTCCAGGGTAGTTCCACCATTCCCCGAGTCCCCCAGGTATATCAGTCCATTCCAGGGAAACCTGTTTTCCCTGCACTGCCTCGACTTTCAAGGCGACGATCGACTCACACCACGTTGGCACGTGGGACTGCCCTGTGGGAAAGCCTCGTGGGAAAGCCTCAAGCGAAAGCCACAGATCCCTTGATCCACGCCTATGAATGCATGACACTGCTGGTACAGCTCGGGAGGAATGCGCACGTGCATGCCCCCACTCGAGACGAGGACTGACTCCCCTGGGGAGACTCCAGAAGTACCCCAACATCCATGTCAGCACTGGAGAGGAATCTTCAGTTTCCGGCACCGACTCCACACAAGCTCTTAGGTCCCGGCATCGACGGGAGAGGAATCCCGAGAGGCTCCCGAGCAACGTGCATGGGGACTGGCCTTTCCTTAGGCCACCAGAGCGGGTCCTGGAGGTCCCCGTCGTAAGTCGAGAGCACCTGCCGCAACTCGAGAAAATCCAGGAGGTTCTCCCCTCCAGGCGAAATGAGACCCATTTCCACTGCGGTGTCTCTAGGCTAATCACATCTAACATTTGGAACTTCAAAAGGGTCCGTCACACCCTTGCTGCAACTCAAGAAGTTCCCCGACATAACCGTCTCCACTCGAGAGGAAGCACGAGAGTCCCGCCAATATCCAGAGGAGCCCTGTTTCCGCCTCCTAGATCGAGAGAAGGGATCCTTTCCCTGCGTGGTCGGGAAAGAATTCCCTGGGTTCCCGTCTCATCTCAAGAGGAGGCGCTCTCCACAGGAAAGGCGAGAGGAACTCCAGGGTCGTGCCACATTCACAGAGACCACCAGATGTCTCAGTCCATTCCAGGGAAACCTGTTTTCCCTGCACTGCCTCGACTTTCAAGCCGAGTATCGACTCACACCACGGTGGCACGTGGGACAGCTCTGTGGGAAAGCCTTGTGGGAAAGCCTCGTGGGAAAGCCTCGAGGGAAAGCCACAGCTCCCTTGATCCACGCGAAGGGAAGCGTGACACTGCTGCTACTGTTCGGAGGAAAGTGCACGTGCATGCCCCCACTCCGAGACGAGGACTGACTCCCGTGGGAGAAACCAGAATTACCCCAAGATCCATGTCAGCACTGGAGAGGAATCCTCAGGTTCCGGCACCGACTCCACACAAGGTCTTAGGCCCCGGCATCGATGGAGAGGGATCCCGAGAGGCCCGAGCAACACGCATGGGACTGCCTTTCCTGAGGCCAACAGAGCGGGTCCCTGAGGTCCTCGTCATAAGTCGAGAGCACTTGCGAAACTCGAGAAAATCCAGGAGGTTCTCCCCTCCAGGCCAGATGAGGCCCATTTCCGCTGAGGCATCTCGAGGCTAATCACATCTAACCTCTGGAACTTTCAAAGGTCCTTCACACCCTTGCTGCAACTCAAGAAGTTCCCCGACATACCCGTCTCCACTCAAAATGAAGCACGAGAGTACCGCCCACATCCAGAGGAGCCCCTTTTCCGCCTCCCTAGCTCGAAGGAGTGATCCTTTCCCTGCGTGGTGGGAAAGAATTCCCCGCTTCCGTCGGTCCCATCTCAAAGAGCGAGGCGCTCTCCACAGGAAAGGCGCGACGAGGAACTCCAAGCGTCGTGCCACCTATTCCCAGCGAGTCCCCCAGAATGTCTCAGTCCATGTTTTCCTGCACTGCTCGAATTTCAAGCGTTAGGATCGACTCACACCACTAGGTGGCCCACGTGGAGACAGCCCTGTGGCGAAAGCCTCGTCTGGGAAAGCCTCCTGGGAAAGCTATAGGGAAAGCCCACAGATCCCTTGACCACGTAAAGGGGATTGCTTGACACTCCTGCTACAGCTCGGGACGGAAATCCTACCGCATCCCCCAATGGCAGACGAGA
>NW_017201139.1:0-6785 GCF_001704415.2 Capra hircus | reverse complement strand
AGACGGATATGTCGGAGAACTTCTTGAGTTGCAGCAAAGGTGTGAAGGACCTTTAGAAGTTCCAGATGTTAGATGTGATTAGCCTCGAGATGCCTCAGCGGAAATGGGCCTCATCTCGCCTGGAGGGCAGAACCTCTTGGATTTTCTCGAGTTGTGTCAGGTGCACTGGACTTACGACGGGGACCTCAGGGACGCGCCCCTGGTGGCATCGGTAAAGGAAATTTCCTTGCGAGTTACTCGGGGGCGTCTCGGGATTCCTCTCCCCGTCGATGCCGGGCCTAAGACCTTGTGTGGAGTCGGTGCCAGGACCTGAGGATTCCTCTCCAGTGCTGACATGGATCTTTGGGTACTTCTGGAATCTCCCAGGGAAGTCAATCCTCGTCTCGAGTTGGGTCATGCACGTGCCCTTTCCTCCCGAGCTGTAGCAGCAATGTCACGCTTCCCTTCGCGTGGAACAAGGGATCTGGGGCATTCCCTCGAGGCTTTCCCAAAAGGCTTTCCCCTGAGGCTTTCCCACAGGGCTGTCCACGTGCCACCGTGTTGTGAGTCGATCCTCGGCTTGAAAGTCGAGGCAGTGCAGGGAAAACTAGGTTTCCCCTGGAATGGACTGAGACATCTGGGGGACTCTGGGAATGGTGGCACGATCCTGGAGTTCCTCTCGCCTTTCCTGTGGAGAGCGCCTCCTCTTGAGATGCGATGGGAACGCCGGGAATTCTTTCCCGACAACGCGGGGAAAGGATCCGTCCTCTCGAGCTAGGAGGCGGAAACGGGGCTCCTCTGGATGTGGGCGGGACTCTCGTGCTTCCTCTCTAGTGGAGTACGGGTATGTCGTGGAACTTCTTGAGTTGCAGCATGGGTGTGAAGGACGCCTTTGGAAGTTCCAGAGTTTAGGTTGTGATTAGCCTCGATGACGCCTCAAGCGGAAATGGGCCTCATCTCGCCTGGAGGGGAGAATCTCCTGGATTTTCTCGAGTTGCGGGCAGGTGCTCTCGACTTACGACGGGGACCTCAGGGACCCGCTCTGGTGGCCTCAGAAAGGCCAGTCCCCTTGCGAGTTGCTCGGGGGCCTCTCGGGGATCTCTTGGGATTCCTCTCCAGTCGATATCGGGGCCTAAGAACCTTGTGTGGAGTCGGTGCCAGACCTGAGGTTTCCTCTCCAGTTCTGACATGGATCTTGGGGTACTTCTGGAGTCTCCCCAGTGGAGTCAGTCCTCGTACTCGAGTGGGGGCATGCACGTGCGATTTCCTCCCGAGCTGTAGCCGCAGTGTCAACGCTTTCCTTCACGTGGAACAAGGGATCTGTGGCATTCCCTCGAGGCTTTCCCACGAGGCTTTCGCACGAGGCTTTCCCACAGGGCTGTCCCACGTGCCACCGTGGTGTGAGTCTATCCTCGCTTGAAAGTCAAACAGTGCAGAGAAAACAGGTTTTCCCTGGAATGGACTGAGACATCTGGGGGACTCTGGAGAATGCTGGCATGACCCCGGAGTTCCTCTCGCCTTTCTGTGGAGAGCGCCTCCTCTTGAGTTGCGACAGGGAACGCCGGGAATTCTTTCTCGAGCACGCAGGGAAAGGATCCCTCCTCTCGGAGCTAGGAGGTGGAAACGGGGCTCCTCTGGATGTGGTCGGGACTCTCGTGCTTCCTCTCGGAGTGGAGACGGGTATGTCAGGGAACTTCTTGAGTTGCAGCAAGGTGTGAAGGATCCTTTGGAAGTTCCAGAGGTCAGGTGTGATTAGCCTCAGGACGCCTCAGCGGAAATGGGCCTCATCTCGCCTGGAGGGCAGAACCTCTTGGATTTTCTCGAGTTGTGTCAGGTGCACTGGACTTACGACGGGGACCTCAGGGACGCGCCCTGGTGGCATCGGTAAAGGAAATTTCCTTGCGAGTTACTCGGGGGCGTCTCGGGATTCCTCTCCCGTCGATGCCGGGGCCTAAGACCTTGTGTGGAGTCGGTGCCAGGACCTGAGGATTCCTCTCCAGTGCTGACATGGATCTTTGGGTACTTCTGGAATCTCCCCAGGGAAGTCAATCCTCGTCTCGAGTTGGGTCATGCACGTGCCCTTTCCTCCCGAGCTGTAGCAGCAATGTCACGCTTCCCTTCGCGTGGAACAAGGGATCTGGGGCATTCCCTCGAGGCTTTCCCAAAAGGCTTTCCCCCTGAGGCTTTCCCACAGGGCTGTCCCACGTGCCACCGTGTTGTGAGTCGATCCTCGGCTTGAAAGTCGAGGCAGTGCAGGGAAAACTGGTTTCCCTGGAATGGACTGAGGCATCTGGGGGACTCTGGGAATGGTGGCACGTCCCTGGAGTTCCTCTCGCCTTTCCTGTGGAGAGCGCCTCCACTTGAGATGCGATGGGAACGCCGGGAATTCTTTCCCGACAACGCGGGGAAAGGATCCGTCCTCTCGAGCTAGGAGGCGGAAACGGGGCTCCTCTGGATGTGGGCGGGACTCTCGTGCTTCCTCTCTAGTGGAGTCGGGTATGTCGTGGAACTTCTTGAGTTGCAGCATGGGTGTGAAGGACCCTTTGGAAGTTCCAGAGTTTAGGTGTGATTAGCCTCGAGACGCCTCAGCGGAAATGGGCCTCATCTCGCCTGGAGGGGAGAACCTCCTGGATTTTCTCGAGTTGCGGCAGGTGCTCTCGACTTACGTCGGGGACCTCAGGGACCGCTCTCTGGTGGCCTCAGGAAAGGCCAGTCCCCATGCGAGTTACTCGGTGGCCTCTCGGGGCCTCTCGGGTTTCCTCTCCCGTCGATGCTGGGGCCTAAGACCTTGTGTGGAGTCAGTGCCAGGAACCTGAGGATTCCTCTCCAGTGCTGACATGGATCTTGGGTACGTCTGGAGTCTCCCCAGGGGAGTCAGTCCTCGTCTCGAGTGGGGGCATGCACATGCCCTTTCCTCCCCAGCTGTAGCAGCATGTGTCACGCTTCCCTTCGAGTGGATCAAGGGATCTGTGGCTTTCCCTCGAGGCTTTCCCACGAGGCTTTCCCCACGAGGCTTTCCCACAGGGCTGTCCCACGTGCCACCGTGGTGTGAGTCGATCCTCGGCTTGAAAGTCGAGGCAGTGCAGGGAAAACAGGTTTCCCTGGAATGGACTGAGACATCTGGGGGACTCTGGGAATGGTGGCACGACCCTGGAGTTCCTCTCGCCTTTCCTGTGGAGAGCGCCTCCACTTGAGATGCGATGGGAACGCCGGGAATTCTTTCCCGACAACGCGGGGAAAGGATCCCTCCTCTCGAGCTAGGAGGCGGAAACGGGGCTCCTCTGGATGTGGGCGGGACTCTCGTGCTTCCTCTCTGAGTGGAGTCGGGTATGTCGTGGAACTTCTTGAGTTGCAGCATGGGTGTGAAGGACCCTTTGGAAGTTCCAGAGTTTAGGTGTGATTAGCCTCGAGACGCCTCAGCGGAAATGGGCCTCATCTCGCCTGGAGGGGAGAACCTCCTGGATTTTCTCGAGTTGCGGCAGGTGCTCTCGACTTACGACGGGGACCTCAGGGACCCTCTCTGGTGGCCTCAGGAAAGGCCAGTCCCCATGCGAGTTCTCGTGGCCTCTCGGGGGCCTCTCGGGTTTCCTCTCCCGTCGATGCTGGGGCCTAAGACCTTGTGTGGAGTCAGTGCCGGAACCTGAGGATTCCTCTCCAGTGCTGACATGGATCTTGGGGTACTTCTGGAGTCTCCCCAGGGGAGTCAGTCCTCGTCTCGAGTGGGGGCATGCACATGCGCTTTCCTCCCCAGCTGTAGCAGCAGTGTCACGCTTCCCTTCGAGTGGATCAAGGGATCTGTGGCTTTCCCTCGAGGCTTTCCCACGAGCTTTCCCACGAGGCTTTCCCACAGGGCTGTCCCACGTGCCACCGTGGTGTGAGTCGATCCTCGGCTTGAAAGTCGAGGCAGTGCAGGGAAAACAGGTTTCCCTGGAATGGACTGAGAATCTGGGTGACTCTGGGAATGGTGGCACGACCCTGGAGTTCCTCTCGCCTTTCCTGTGGAGAGCGCCTCCTCTTGAGATGCCGACGGGAACGCCGGAATTCTTTCCCGACCACGCAGGGAAAAGGATCCCTCCTCTCGAGCTAGGAGGCGGAAACGGGTCCTTGGATGTCGGACTCCGGCATCCTCAGTGGAGTCTGCGGACTCTTGAGTCTCCACAAGGGTGTGAAGGACCACGTGGGCGTTCAGGAGGGAAGCTCCGGGATCAGCCGCCCCCTCCACAGAAGTCAGGCCCCTCATTCCCAGAGTCACCCGATTCTCAGTCTATTCCAGGGAAACCTGTTTCCTGCACTGCTCGACTTTCAAGCGAGGATCGACTCACACCACGGTGGCACGTGAGACAGCCCTGTGGGAAGCCTCGTGGGAAAGTCTGTGGGAAAGCCTCGAGGGAAAGCCACAGATCCCTTGATCCACGCGAAGGGAAGCGTGACACTGCTGCTACAGCTCGGGAGGAAAGCGCACGTGCATGCCCCACTCGAGACGAGGACTGACTCCCCTGGGGAGACTCCAGAAGTACCCCAAGATCCATGTCAGCACTGGAGAGGAATCCTCAGGTTCCGGCACTGACTCCACACAAGGTCTTAGGCCCCTGCATCGACGGGAGAGGAATCCCGAGAGGCCCCCGAAGCAACTCGCAATGGGGACTGGCCTTTCCTGAGGCCACCAGAGCGGGTCCCTGAGTCCCCGTCGTAAGTCGAGAGCACCTGCCGCAACTCGAGAAAATCCAGGAGGTTCTCCCCTCCAGGCGAGATGAGGCCCATTTCCGCTGAGGCGTCTCGAGGCTAATCACACCTAAACTCTGGAACTTCCAAAGGGTCCTTCACACCCTTGCTGCAACTCAAGAAGTTCCCGACATACCCGACTCCACTCGAGAGGAAGCACGAGAGTCCCGCCCACATCCAGAGGAGCCCCGTTTCCGCCTCCTAGCTCGAGAGGAGGGATCCTTTTCCCTGCGTGTCGGGAAAGAATTTCCCGGCGTTCCCGTCGCATCTCAAGAGGAGGCGCTCTCCACAGGAAAGGCGAGAGGAACTCCAGGGTCGTGCCACCATTCCCAGAGTCCCCCAGATGTCTCAGTCCATTCCAGGGAAACCTGTTTTCCCTGCACTGCCTCGACTTTCAAGCCGAGGATCGACTCACACCACGGTGGCACGTGGGACAGCCCTGTGGGAAAGCGTCGTGGGAAAAGCCTCGTGGGAAAGCCTCGAGGGAAAGCCACAGATCCCTTGATCCACTCGAAGGGAAGCGTGACACTGCTGCTAACAGCTGGGGAGGAAAGCGCATGTGCATGCCCCCACTCGAGACGAGGACTGACTCCCCTGGGGAGACTCCAGACGTACCCCAAGATCCATGTCAGCACTGGAGAGGAATCCTCAGGTTCCGGCACTGACTCCACACAAGGTCTTAGGCCCCAGCATCGACAGGGAGAGGAAACCCGAGAGGCCCCCGAGAGGCCACCGAGAAACTCGCATGGGGACTGGCCTTTCCTGAGGCCACCAGAGAGGGTCCCTGAGGTCCCCGACGTAAGTCGAGAGCACCTGCCGCAACTCGAGAAAATCCAGGAGATTCTCCCCTCCAGGCGAGATGAGGCCCATTTCCGCTGAGGCGTCTCGAGGCTAATCACACCTAAACTCTGGAACTTCCAAAGGGTCCTTCACACCCATGCTGCAACTCAAGAAGTTCCACGACATACCCGACTCCACTAGAGAGGAAGCACGAGAGTCCCGCCCACATCCAGAGGAGCCCCGTTTCCGCCTCCTAGCTCGAGAGGACGGATCCTTTCCCCGCGTTGTCGGGAAAGAATTCCCGGCGTTCCCATCGCATCTCAAGTGGAGGCGCTCTCCACAGGAAAGGCGAGAGGAACTCCAGGGACGTGCCACCATTCCCAGAGTCCCCCAGATGCCTCAGTCCATTCCAGGGAAACCAGTTTTCCCTGCACTGCCTCGACTTTCAAGCCGAGGATCGACTCACAACACGGTGGCACGTGGGACAGCCCTGTGGGAAAGCCTCAGGGGGAAAGCCTTTTGGGAAAGCCTCGAGGGAATGCCCCAGATCCCTTGTTCCACGCGAAGGGAAGCGTGACATTGCTGCTACAGCTCGGGAGGAAAGGGCACGTGCATGACCCAACTCGAGACGAGGATTGACTTCCCTGGGGAGATTCCAGAAGTACCCAAAGATCCATGTCAGCACTGGAGAGGAATCCTCAGGTCCTGGCACCGACTCCACACAAGGTCTTAGGCCCCGGCATCGACGGGAGAGGAATCCCGAGACGCCCCCGAGTAACTCGCAAGGAAATTTCCTTTACCGATGCCACCTAGGGCGCGTCCCTGAGGTCCCCGTCGTAAGTCCAGTGCACCTGACACAACTCGAGAAAATCCAAGAGGTTCTGCCCTCCAGGCGAGATGAGGCCCATTTCCGCTGAGGCGTCCTGAGGCTAATCACACCTGACCTCTGGAACTTCCAACGGATCCTTCACACCTTGCTGAACTCAAGAAGTTCCGAACATCCCGACTCCACTCGAGAGGAAGCACGAGAGTCCCGCCACATCCAGAGGAGCCCCGTTTCCGCCTCCTAGCTCGAGAGGAGGGATCCTTTCCTGCGTGTCGGGAAGAATTCCGGCGTTCCGTCGCATCTCAAGAGGAGGCGCTCTCCACAGGAAAGGCGAGAGGAACTCCAGGGTCGTGCCACATTCCAGAGTCGCCCAGATGTCTCAGTCCATTCCAGGGAAACTGTTTTCCCTGCACTGCTTGACTTTCAAGCCGAGGATAGACTCACACCACGGTGGCACGTGGACAGCCCTGTGGGAAAA
>NW_017201138.1:0-6786 GCF_001704415.2 Capra hircus | reverse complement strand
GCTAGGAGGCGGAAACGGGGGCCCTCTGGATTGTGGGTAGAACTCTCGTGCTTCCTCTCGAGTGGAGACGGGTATGTCGGGGAACTTCTTGAGTTGCAGCAAGGGTGTGAAAGACCCTTTGGATGTTCCAGATGTTAGATGTGATTAGCCTCCAGACGCCTCAGTGGAAATGGGCCTCATGTCCCCTGGGAGCGGAGAACCTCCTGGAATTTCTCAAGTTGGGCAGGTGCTCTCGACTTACGACCAGGACCTCAGGGACCCGCTCTGGTGGCCTCAGGAAAGGCCAGTCCCCATGCGATTGCTCAGGGGTCTCTCAGGATTCCTCTCCCGTTGATGCCCGGGGCCTAAGACCTTGTGTGGAGTCGTGCCTGAACCTGAGGCTTCCTTTCCAGTGCTGACATGGATCTTGGGCTACTTCTGGAGTCTCCCAGGGGAGAAAGTCCTCGTCTCGAGTGGGGGCATGCATGTGCGCTTTCCTCCCGAGCTGTAGCAGCTTGTCACGCTTCCCTTGCGTGGATCAAGTAATCTGTGGCTTTCCCTCGAGGTTTCCCACGAGGGCCGAGATTTTCCACAGGGCTGTCCCACCTGCCACCATTTTGTGAGTCGATCCTCTTCTTGAAAGTCGAGGCAGTGCAGGGAAAACAGGTTTCCCTGGAATGGACTAAGACATCTGTGGACTCTGTGAATGGTGGCACGACCCTGGAGTTCCTCTCGCCTTTCTTGTGGAGAGCGCCCCCTCTTGAGATGTGACGGGAACTTCGGGAATTCTTTCCCGACCACGCAGGGAAAGGATCCCTCCTCTCGAGCTAGGAGTCGGAAACGGGACTCCTCTGGATGTGGGCGGGACTCTCGTTCTTCCTCTCGAGTGAAGACTGGTATGTTGGGGATCTTCTTGAATTGAAGAAAGGGTGTGAAGGACCCTTTGGAAGTTCTAGAGGTTAGCTGTGATTAGCCTTGAGACAACTCAGTGGAAATGTGCCTCATCTCGCCAAGAAGGGAGAACCTCCGTGATTTTCTCAAGTTGCGGCAGGTGCTCTCGAATTACTACGGGGACCTCAGGGACCCGCTCTGGTGGCCTCAGGAAAGGCCAGTCCCCATGCCATTTGCTCAGGGCCTCTCGGGATTCCTCTCCCATCGATGCCGGGCCTAAGGCCTTGTGTGGAGTCGGTGCCGGAACCTGAGCATTCCTCTCCAGTCCTGACATGGATCTTGGGGTACTTCTGGAGTCTCCCCAGGGGAGTCAGTCCTCGTCTCGAGAGGGGGTATGCACGTGCGCTTTCCTCCCGAGCTGTAGCAGCAGTGTCACCCTTCCCTTCGCGTGGATCAAGGGATCTGTGGCTTTCCCTCGAGGCTATCACACGAGGCTTTCCCACAAGTCTGTCCCACGTGCCACCGTGGTGTGAGTCGATCCTCGGCTTGAAAGTCGAGGCAGTGCAGGGAAAACAGGTTTCCCTGGAATGGACTGAGACATCTGGGGACTCTGGGAATGTGCCACAACCCTGGAGTTCCTCTCGCCTTTCCTGTGGAGAGCGCCTGCACTTGAGATGGGACGGGAACGCCGGAAATTCTTTCCCGACCACGCAGGGAAAGGATCCCTCCTCTCGAGCTAGGAGGCGGAAACGGGGCTCCTCTGGATGTGGGCGGGACTCTCGTGCTTCCTCTCGAGTGGATTCGGGTATGTCGGGGAACTTCCTGAGTTGCAGCAAGGGTATGAAGGACCCTTTGGAAGTTCCAGAGGTTAGGTGTGACTAGCCTCCAGACGCCTCAGCGGAAATGGGCCTCATCTAGCCTGGAGGGGAGAACCTCCTGGATTTTCTCGAGTTGCGGCAGGTGCTCTCGACTTACGACGGGGACCTCAGGGACCCGCTCTGGTGGCCTCAGGAAAAGCCAGTCCCCATGGGAGTTGCTTGGGGCCTCTCGGGGCCTCTCGGGGGCCTCTCGGGTTTCATCTCCCGTCGATGCTGGGGCCTAAGACCTTGTGTGGAGTCAGTGCCAGAACCTGAGGATTCCTCTCCAGTGCTGACATGGATCTTGGGGTATTTCTGGAGTCTCCCCAGGGGAGTCAGTCCTCGTCTCGAGTGGGGCATGCACGTGCGGTTTCCTTCCGAGATGTAGCAGCAGTGTCGCGCTTCCCTTCGCATGGATCAAGGGATCTGTAGCTTTCCGTCGAGGCTTTCCCACGAGGCTTTCCCACGAGCCTTTCCCACGAGGCTTTCCCACTGGGCTGTCCCACGTGCCACCGTGGTGTGAGTCGATCCTCGGCTTGAAAGTGGAGGCAGTGCTGGGAAAATAGGTTTCCCTGGAATGGACTGAGACATCTGGGGGACTCTGGAATGGTGGCACGACCCTGGAGTTTCTCTCGCCTTTCCTGTGGAGAGCACCTCCGCTTGAGATGCGACGGGAACGCCGGGAATTCTTTCCCGAGAACGCAGGGAAAGGATCCCACCTCTCGAGCTAGGAGGTGGAAACGGGGCTCCTCTGGATGTGGGCGGGACTCTCGTGCTTCCTCTCGAGTGGAGACGGGTATGTCGGGGAACATCTTGAGTTGCAGCAAGGGTGTGAAGGACCCTTTGGAAGTTCCAGAGGTTAGGTGTGAATAGCCTTGAGACGCCTCAGCGGAAATGGGCCTCATCTCGCCTGGAGGGGAGAACCTCCTGGATTTTCTCGAGTTGCGGCAGGTGCTCTCGACTTACGCCGGGGACCTCAGGGACCCGCTCTGGTGGCCTCAGGAAAGGCCAGTCCCCATGAGAGTTGCTCGGGGGTCTCTCGGGATTCCTCTCCCGTCGATGCCGGGGCCTAAGACCTTGTGTGGAGTCAGTGCCAGAACCTGAGGATTCCTCTCCAGTGCAGACATGGATCTTCGGGGACTTCTGGAGTCTCCCCAGGGGCGTCAGACCTCGGCTCGAGTGGGGGCATGCACGTGCGCTTTCCTCCCGAGCTGTAGCAGCAGTGTCACGCTTCCCTTCGCGTGGATCAAGGGATCTGTGGCTTTCCCTCGAGGCTTTCCCACGAGGCTTTCCCACAGGGCTGTCCCACGTGCCACCGTGGTGTGAGTCGATCCTCGCCTGAAAGTCGAGGCAGTGCACGGAAAACAGGTTTCCCTAAATGGACTGAGACATCTGGGGGACTCTGGGAATGGTGGCACGACCCAGGAGTTCCTCTCGCCTTTCCTGTGGAGAGCGCCTCCTCTTGAGTTGCGACGGGAACGCCGGGAATTCTTTCCCGACCACGCAGGGAAAGATCCCTCCTCTCGAGCTAGGAGGCGGAAACGGCGCTCCTCTGAATGAGGGAGGGACTCTCGTGATTCCTCTCGAGTGGAGACGGGTATGTCGGGGAACTTCTTGACTTGCAGCAAGGGTATGAAGGACCCTTTGGAAGTTCCAGAGGTTAGGTGTGATTAGCCTCGAGACGCTGCCGCGGAAATGGGCCTAATCTCGCCTGAAGGGGAGAACCTCCTGGATTTTCTCGAGTTGCGGCAGGTGCTCTCGACTTATGACGGGGACCTCAGGGACCCGCTCTGGTGGCCTCAGGAAAGGCCAGTCCCCATGCCATTTGCTCGGGGGCCTCTCGGGATTCCTCTCCCGTCGATGCCAGGGCCTAAGACTGCCGGGAGCCAGTGTGAGGAAGCCCGCCCGTGACAAGTTTAAGAGGAAGGAAGCTGACATACGCAAGGCGTGCTCAGACTTCAGGGACCCCTCTGGAAATTTTTAAGCATATACCCCAACAAAAATCTGCCGGTTTTTGTGCTCTGCTTTTTCACTCTTCTGACCTTTTCTGGAAAAAGTCAATTCAGCGTGTTAGTCTTCTGCATTTGAAAGAGTGTTTCAATCCAAAAACCCTCTGATGGCTTTCTAGCCTGCCTGTAGGACTCGTACAGCTGCGCTTGTGATTGTTTGAGGCCTCCTGACCGCAGGAGGCACAGGAAGCTTAAAACATCCTAGGAATGCAGGAGCTTTCGAGGAGTCAAAATCTTTAGAATAGGACTGATTAAAAGTTTCATTTTTTGGGTCAATGCTTACTGCCAAATTTCATATCCTTTATTTTTAGATATAGTTGGTATATAGAAAAACAAGTAGTAGACCTGGTATTAGCAACATTAGATCTTTGAGTTAAGTACCTTCTTTGTTATAACCCACTGCACCTTTGTTCTATAGAGATGTAAGTTTAATGCTTTAAGGAGATGCAGATTAAAGAAAAACACTTCAGGGGAAACAAAATTAACATTCATTAAGGAAGAGAGCCAAAAAGTGTTAACAAGCCTCTTGGCCAGAAGATAATGTAAATCACCTGAGACCTTTTGTATACAAAATGATATACAGAAAGAATCTGGGTTGCGAACGCTACATAATTTTGTGTTATCCATTGATCTCCATGTTTTATCAAAAGTATAAAAGGCCTTCTGAACAATAAAGGAGGAGGCCAGGGGCCGGGGGCCAGTTTCTCGGACCAGCTTCTCGAACTAGTCTCTCAGCCTGGTTTCTTGGGACTCTGGCTCCCCCCGTGTCTTTTCTCTCTCTTTCTTCTTCTCTACCTTCCTTCTCTTTGCTCTTTAGTTTAACTTCAGGCTGAATCTCCACCTGGAGTGCGGAGGCTCGCCAGGTCTACTTACTTGCCCTGGCTGTTTAAGACCCGCACGAAAGGGAGCTTAAGGCGAGGCACCCTTAGATATTCAAGCGGGCGCCGGTGGCCCAACGTAGGTGTGCAAATTCCTTGTCTGGAATTTTATTGGCCTTCCGCGTAAACCAAGCTATTCAGCCCTCTTCCTCCACTTAATCTTCTTACTACACTATAGTTTCCTAATCTAATCTTACATTAATAAATAAACAAGTCTTTCCACGCCAACGCCGTCCACCCTTCGAATTCCCTGGATTCACCGGGGCTGGACCCCGGCATAAGACCTTGTGTGGAGTCGGTGCCGGAACCTGAGGATTCCTCTCCAGTGCTGACATGATCTTGGGACTTCTGGAGTCTCCCTAGGGGAGTCAGTCTTCATCGCGATAGGGGGCAAGCACGTGCGCTTTCCTCCCGAGCTGTAGCAGCAGTGTCACGCTTCCCTTCTCGAGGATCAAGGATCTGTGGCTTTCCTGAGGCTTTCCCTGGAGGCTTTCCCAGGAAGTTTTCCCACAGGGCTGTCTCACGTGCCACCCGTGGTGTGAGTCGATCCTCGGCTTGAAATTTTGAGGCAGTGCAGGGAAAACAGATTTCCCTGAAATGGACTGAGACATCTGGGGGACTCTGGAAATGGTGGCACGACCCTGGAGTTCCTCTCGCCTTTCCTGTGGAGAGCGCCTCCTCTTGAGATGCGACGGAACGCGGGGAATTCTTTCCCCACGACGCAGGGAAAGGATTCCTCCTCTCGTCCAATGAGGCCGGAAACGGGGCTGCTCTGCATGTGGGCGGGACTCTCGTGCTTCCTCTCGAGTCGAGACGGATATGTCGGGGAACTTCTTGAGTTGCAGCAAGGGTGTGAAGGACCCTTTGGAAGTTCCAGAGGTTAGGTGTGAATAGCCTCGAGACGCCTCAGCGGAAATGGGCCTCATCTCACCTGGAGGGGAGAACCTCCTGGATTTTCTCGAGTTGCGGCAGGTGCTCTCGACTTACGACGGGGACCTCAGGGACCCGCTCTGGTGGCCTCAGGAAAGGCCAGTCCCCATGCCGAGATGTTCGGGGGCGTCTCGGTATTCCTCTCCCGTCGATGTCGGGACCTAAAAACCTTGTGTGGAGTCGGAGCCAGAACCTGAGGATTCCTCTCCAGTGCTGACATGGATCTTGGGGTACTTCTGGAGTCTCCCAGGGGAGTCAGTTTTCGTCTCCAGTGGGGGCATGGACGTGCGCTTTCTTCCCAGCTGTAGCCGCAGTGTCACGCTTCCCTTCGCGTGGATCAAGGGATCTCTGGCTTTCCCTCGAGGCTTTCCCTCGAGGCTTTCCCACGAGGCTTTTCCACAGGGCTGTCCCACGTGCTACAGTGGTGTGAGTCGATCCTCGGCTTGAAAGTCCAGGTAGTGCAGGGAAAACAGTTTTCCCTGGAATGGACTGAGACACATGGGGGACTCTGGGAATGGTGACACGACCCTGGGGTTCCTCTCGTCTTTCGTGTGGAGAGCGCCTCCTCTTGAGATGCGACGGGAACGCCGGGAATTCTTGACCGAACACGCAGGGAAAGGATCCCTCCTCTCGAGCTAGGAGGTGGAAACAGGGCTCCTCTGTATGTGGGTGGGACTATCGTGTTTCCTCTCGAGTGGAGACGGGTATGTGGGGTAACTTCTTGAGTTGCAGCAAGGGTGTGAAGGACCCTTTGGAAGTTCCAGAGGTTAGTTGTGATTAGCCTCGAGACGCCACAGCGGAAATGGGCCTCATCTCCCCTGGAAGGGAGAACCTCCTGGATTTTCTCGAGTTGCCGCAGGTGCCCTCGACTTACGACACGGACCTCAGAGACCCGCTCTGGTGGCCTCAGGAAAGGCCAGTCCCCATGCGAGTGGCTAGGGGGCCTCTCGGAATTCCTCTCCCGTCGTAGCCGGGCCCTAAGACCTTGTGTCGTGTCGGTGCCGGAACCTGAGGATTTCCTCTCCAGTGCTGACATGGATCTTGGGGTACTTCTGGAGTCTCCCCAGGGGAGTCAGTCCTCGCTCGAGTTGGGGCTTGCACGTGTGCTTTCCTCCAGAGCTGTAGCAGCAGTGTCACGCTTCCCTTCGTGTGGATCAAGGGATCAGCGGCTTTCCCTCGAGGGTTTCCCACGAGGCTTTCCCACAGGGCTTTCCCCTCGTACAACCGTGGTGTGAGTCGATC
>NW_017201137.1:0-6786 GCF_001704415.2 Capra hircus | reverse complement strand
GAGTCGATCCTCGGCTTGAAAGTCGAGGCAGTGCAGGGAAAACAGGTCCCTGGAATGACTGAGACATCTGGGACTCTGGGAATGGTGGCAGGTACCTGGAGTTCCTCTCGCTTTCCTCTGGAGAGCGCCTCCTCTTCAGATGTGACGGGAACGCCGCGAATTCTTTCCTGACCACGCAGGGAAAGGATCAAACCTCTCGAGCTAGGGCGGAAACGTGGCTCTCTTGATGTGGGCGGGACTTTCCTGCTTCCTCTCGTGTGGAGACGGGTATGTCGGGGAACTTCTTGAGTTGCAGCAAGGGTGTGAAGGACCCTTTGGAAGTTCCAGAGGTTAGGTGTGATTTTCCTGGAGACGCCTCAGCGGAAATGGGCCTCATCTCGCCTGGAGGGGAGAACCTCCTGGATTTTCTCGAATTGCGGCAGGTGCTCTCGACTTACGACTGGGACCTCAGGGACCCGCTCTTGTGGCCTCAGGAAAGGCCCGTCCCCATGTGAGTTGCTCGGGGCCTCTCGGGATTCCCTCTCCCTCGATGCCGGGGCCTAAGACCTTGTGTGGAGTCAGTGCCGGAACGTGAGGATTCCTCTGCAGTGCCGACATGGATCTTCGGGTCTTCTGAAGTCTCCCCAGAGGCGTATGTCTCGTCTCGAGTGGGGGCATGCACGTGCGCTTTCCTCCCGACCTGTAGCAGCAGTGTCACGGTTCCCTTCGCTGGATCAAGGATCAGGGGCTTTCCCTCGAGGCTTTCCATGAGGCTTTCCCAAGAGGCTTTCCCACAGGGCTTTTCCACGTGCCCTTGTGGTGTGAGTCGATCCTCAGCTTGAAAGTGGAGGCAGTGCAGGGAAAACAGGTTTCCCTGGAATGGACTGAGACATCTGGGGGACTCTGGGAATGGGCCTGATACTGGAGTTCCTCTCGCCTTTACTGTGGAGAGCGCCTCCTCTTGAGATGAGACGGGAACGCTAGGAATTCTTTCAGACCACGCAGGGAAAGGATCCCTCTCTCGAGCTAGCAGGCGGAAACGGGGCCACTCTGGATACGGGCGGGACGCTCGGGTTCCTCTTGAGTGGAGACGGATATGTCGGGGAACTTCTTGAGTTGCAGCAAGGGTGTGAAGGACCCTTTCGAAGTTCGAGAGTTTAAGTGTGATTACCCCCTAGTTGCCTCAGCCGAAATGGGCCTCATCTCGCCTGGAGGGGAGAACCTCCTGGATTTTCTCGACTTGCGGCAGGTGCTCTCGACTTACGACGAGGGCCTCAGGGACCCGCTCTGGTGGCCTCAGGAAAGGCAGTCCCCATGCGAGTTTCTCCCGGGCCTCTCGGGATTCCTCTCCCGTCGATGCTGGGGCCTAAGACCTTGTGTGGACTCAGTGACGGAACCTGAGGATTCCTCTCCAGTGCCGACATGGATCTTGTGGTACTTCTGGAGTCTCCCCAGGGAGTCAGTCCTCGTCACGAGAGAGGGCATGCACGTGTGATTTCCTCCGAGCTGTAGCAGCAGTTTCACGCTTCCCTTTTCGTGGATCAAGGGGATCTGTGCTTTCCCTCTAGACTTTCCCATGACGCTTTCCACGATGCTTCCCACAGGGCTTTCCCACGTGCCACTGTGGTGTGAGTCGATCCTCGGCTTTAAAGTCGAGGAAGTGAAGGGAAAACAGATTTCCCTGGAATGGACGGAGACATCTGGGGGACTCAGGGAATGGTGGCACGACCCTGGAGTTCCTCTCGCCTTTCCTGTGGAGAGCGCCTCCTCTTGAGATGCGACGGGAACCCGGGAATTCTTTCCCGACCACGCAGGGAAAGGATCTTTCCTCTCGAGCTAGGAGGCGGAAACGGGGCTCCTCTGGATGTGGGCGGACTCTCGTGCTTCCTCTCGAGTGGAGACGGGTATGTCGGGGAACTTCTTGAGTTGCCAGCAAGGGTGTGAATGACCCTTTGGAAGTTCCAGAGGTTAGGTGTGATTAGCCTCGAGACGCCTCAGCGGAAATGGGCCTCATCTCGCCTGGAGGGGAAACCTCCTGGATTTTCTCGAGCTGCGGGAAGGTGCTCTCGACTTACGACGGGGACCTCAGGGACCCGCTCTGGTGGCCTCAGGAAAGGCCAGTCCGCATGGAGTTGCTCGGGGGCCTCTCGGGATTCCTCTCCGTCGATGCCGGGCCTAAGACCTTGTGTGGAGTCGGTGCCGGAACCAGAGGATTCCTCTCCAGTGCTGACATTGATCTTGGGGTACTTCTGGAGTCTCCCCAGGGAGTCAGTCCTCGTCTCGAGTGGGGCATGCACGTGCGCTTTCTCCGAGCTGTAGCAGCAGTGTCGCGCCCTTCGCGTGGATCAAGGGATCTGTGTCTTTCCCTCAAGGCTTTCCCACGAGGCTTTCCCACAGGGCTGTCCCCACGTGCCACCGTGGTGTGAGTCGATCCTCGGCTTGAAAGTCGAGGCAGTGCAGGGAAAAAAGTTTTCCCTCTAATTGACTGAGACATCCAGCGGCCTCTGGAATGGTGGCACGACCCTGGAGTTCCTCTCGCCTTTCCTGTGGGAGAGCGCCTCCTCTTGAGATGCAAAGGGAACGCCGGGATATTTTCCTGACCACGGTGGGAAAGGATCCCTCCTCTCGAGCTAGGAGGGGGAAACGGGGCTCCTCTGGATGTGGCGGGACTCTGGTGCTTCCTCTCGAGTGTAGACGGGTATGTCGGGGGAACTTCTTGAGTTGCAGCAAGGGTGTGAAGGACCCTTTGGAAGTTCCAGATGTTAGATGTGATTAGCCTCGAGACGCCTCAGCCGAAATGGGCCTCATCTCGCCTGGAGGGGAGAACCTCCTGGATTTTCTCGAGTTGCGGCAGGTGCCCTCGACTTACGACTGGACCTCAGGGACCCGCTCTGGTGGCCTCAGGAAAGGCCAGTCCCCATGCGAGTTGCTCGGGGGCCTCTCGGGATTCCTCTCACGTCGATGACGGGCCTAATAGCTTGTGTGGAGTCGGTGCCGGAACCTGAGGATTCCTCTCCAGTGCTAACATGGATCTTGGTGTACTTCTGGAGTCTCCCCAGGGGAGTCAGTCCTCGTCTCGAGTGGGGCATGCACGTGCGCTTTCCTCCCGAGCTGTAGCAGCAGTGTCACGCTTCCCTACGCGTGGATCAAGGGATCTGTGGCTTTCCTCGAGGCTTTCACACGAGGCTTTCCCACGAGGCTTTCCCACAGGGCTGTCCAACCTGCCATCGCGGTGTGAGTCGATCCTCGGCTTGAATGTCGAGGCAGTGCAGGGAAAACAGGTTTCCCTGGAATGGACTGAGACATCTTGGGGACTCTGGGAAAGGTGGCACGACCCTGGAGTTCCTCTCGCCTTTCCTGTGGAGAGCGCCTCCTCTTGAGATGCGACGGGAACGCCGGGATTTCTTTCCCGATGACGCAGGGAAAGGATCCCTCCTCTCGAGCTAGTAGGCAGAAACGGGGCTCCTCTGGATGTGGGCGGGACTCTCGTGCTTCCTCTCGAGTGGAAACGGTATGTAGGGGAACATCTTGAGTTGCAGCCAGAGTGTGAAGCACCGTTTGGAAGTTCCAGAGATTAGGTGTGATTAGCCTCGAGACGCCTCAGCAGAAATGGGCCTCATCTCGCCTGGAGGGGAGAACCTCCTGGATTTTCTCGAGATAGGGCAGTTGCTCTCGACTTACGACGGGGACCTCAACGACCCGCTCTGGGGGCCTCAGAAAAGGCCACTCCCCATGCGAATTGCTCGGGGCCTCTCGGATTCCTCTCCCGTCGATGCCGGGGCCTAAGACCTTGTGTGGAGTCAGTGCCGGAACCTGAGGTTTCCTCTGCAGTGCTGACATGGATCTTGGGTACTTCTGGAGTCTCCCCAGGGAGTCAGTCCTCGTCTCGAGTGGGGGCATGCACCTGCGCTTTCCTCCCTAGCTGTAGCAGCAGTGTCATGCTCCAGTCGCCTGGATCAAGGGATCAGTGGCTTTCCTTCGAGGCTTTCCACGAGCTTTCCAACAAGGCTTTCCCACGAGGCTTTCCCACAGGGCTGTCCCACGTGCACCGTGGTGTTAGTCGATCCTCGGCTTGAAGTCGAGGCAGTGCAGGGAAAACAGGTTTCCCGGTAATGGACTGAGACATCTGGGGACTCTGGGATTGGTGCACGACATGGAGTTCCTCTCGCCTTTCCTCTGGAGAGCGCGACCTCTTGAGATGCGTCGGAACGCCGGAAATTTTCTCGACCAGGCAAGGAAAGATCCCTCCTCTCGAGCTAGGAGGCGGAAACGGGGCTCTCTGGATGTGAGCGGACTCTCATGCTTCCTCTCAAGTGGAGACGGGTATGTCGGGGAACTTCTTGAGTTGCAGCAAGGTGTGAATGACCCTTTGGAAGTTCCAGAGGTTAGGTGTGATTAGCCTCGAGACGCCTCAGCGGAAATGGCCTCATCTCGCCTGGAGGGAAAACCTCCTGGATTTTCTCGAGTTGCGGAAGGTGCTCTCGACTTACGACGGGGACCTCAGGGACCCGCTCTGGTGGCCTCAGAAAGGCCAGTCCGCATGCGAGTTGCTCGGGGGCTCTCGGGATTCCTCTCCCGTCGATGCTGGGGCCTAAGACCTTGTGTGGACTCAGTGACGGAACCTGAGGATTCCTCTCCAGTGCCGACATGGATCTTGTGGTACTTCTGGAGTCTCCCCAGGGGAGTCAGTCCTCGTCACGAGAGGGGCATGCACGTGTGTTTCCTCCCGAGCTGTAGCAGCAGTTTCACGCTTCCTTTTCGTGGATCAAGGATCTGTGGCTTTCCTTAGACTTTCCATGAGCTTTCCCACGATGCTTCCCACAGGGCTTTCCACGTGCCACGTGGTGTGAGTCGATCCTCGCTTTAAAGTCGAGGAAGTGAAGGGAAACAGATTTCCCTGGAATGGACGGAGACATCTGGGGGACTCAGGGAATGGTGGCACGACCCTGGATTTCCTCTCGCCTTTCCTGTGGAGAGCGCCTCTCTTGAGATGCACGGAACCGGGAATTCTTTCCCGACACGCAGGGAAGGATCTTCCTCTCGAGCTAGGAGGCGAAACGGGCTCCTCTTGGATGTGGGCGGGACTCTGTGCTCCTCTCGAGTGGAGACGGTATGTCGGGGAACTTCTTGAGTTGCAGCAAGGGTGTGAATGACCCTTTGGAAGTTCCAGAGTTAGGTGTGATTAGCTCGAGACGCCTCAGCGAAATGGCCTCATCTCGCCTGGAGGGAAACCTCCTGGATTTTCTCGAGCTGCGGAAGGTGCTCTCGACTTACGACGGGGACCTCAGGACCCGCTCTGGTGGCCTCAGGAAAGGCCAGTCCGCATGGAGTTGCTCGGGGGCCTCTCGGGATCCTCTCCCGTCGATGCCGGGCCTAAGACCTTGTGTGAGTCGGTGCGGAACCGAGGATTCCTCTCCAGTGCTACATTGATCTTGGGTACTTCTGGAGTCTCCCCAGGGAGTCAGTCCTCGTCTCGAGTGGGGGCATGCACGTGCGCTTTCCTCCCAGCTGTAGCAGCAGTGTCGCGCTTCCCTCGCTGGATCAAGGATCTGTGTCTTTCCCTCAAGGCTTTCCCACGAGGCTTTCCCACAGGGCTGTCCACGTGCCACCGTGGTGTGAGTCGATCCTCGCTTGAAAGTCGAGGCAGTGCAGGGAAAAAAGTTTTCCCTAATTGACTGAGACATCCAGCGGCCTCTGGAATGGTGGCACGACCTGGAGTTCCTCTCGCTTTCCTGTGGAGAGGCTCCTCTGAGATGCAAAGGAACGCCGGGAATTTTTCCTGACCAGGGGAAAGGATCCCTCTCTCGAGCTAGGAGGGGAAACGGGTCCTCTGGATGTGGCGGGACTCTGGTGCTTCCTCTCGAGTGTAGACGGGTATGTCGGGAACTTCTTGAGTTGCAGCAAGGGTGTGAAGGACCTTTGGAATTCCAGATGTTAGATGTGATTAGCTCAGACGCCTCAGCCGAAATGGGCCTCATCTCGCCTGGAGGGGAAACCTCCTGGATTTTCTCGAGTTGCGGCAGGTGCCTCGACTTACGACTGGACCCAGGACCCGCTCTGGTGGCCTCAGGAAAGGCCAGTCCCATGCGAGTTGCTCGGGGCCTCTCGGGATTCTCTCCGTCGATGACGGGGCCTAATAGCTTGTGTGGAGTCGGTGCCGGAACCTGAGGATTCCTCTCCAGTGCTGACATGGATTTGGGTACTTCTGGAGTCTCCCAGGGGAGTCAGTCCTCGTCTCGAGTGGGGGCATGCACGTGCGCTTTCCTCCGAGCTGTAGCAGCAGTGTCACGCTTCCCTACGCGTGGATCAAGGGATCTGTGGCTTTCCCTCGAGGCTTTCACACGAGGCTTTCCCACGAGGCTTTCCCACAGGGCTGTCCAACCTGCCATCGCGGTGTGAGTCGATCCTCGGCTTGAATGTCGAGGCAGTGCAGGGAAAACAGGTTTCCCTGGAATGGACTGAGACATCTTGGGGACTCTGGAAAGGTGGCACGACCCTGGAGTTCCTCTCGCCTTTCCTGTGGAGAGCGCCTCCTCTTGAGATGCGACGGGAACGCCGGGATTTCTTTCCCGATGACGCAGGGAAAGGATCCCTCCTCTCGAGCTAGTAGGCAGAAACGGGGCTCCTCTGGATGTGGGCGGGACTCTCGTGCTTCCTCTCGAGTGGAAACGGTATGTAGGGGAACATCTTGAGTTGCAGCCAGAGTGTGAAGCACCGTTTGGAAGTTCCAGAGATTAGGTGTGATTAGCCTCGAGACGCCTCAGCAGAAAATGGGCCTCATCTCGCCGGAGGGGAGAACCTCCTGGA
>NW_017201136.1:0-6787 GCF_001704415.2 Capra hircus | reverse complement strand
CGCGGCGTGGATCAAGGGATCTGTGACTTTCCCTCGAGGCTTTTCCACGAGGCTTTCCCACGAGGCTTTCCCACAGGGCTGTCCACGTGCCACGTGGTGTGAGTCGATCCTCGGCTTGACAGTCGAGGCAGTGTTGGAAAAACAGGTTTCCCTGGAATGGACTGAGACATCTGGGGGACTCTGGGAATGGGGCCTGAATACTGGAGTTCCTCTCGCCTTCCTGTGTGAGAGCGCTCCTCTTGAGATGCGACGGGAACTCCGGGAATTCTTTCCCGAGCACACAGGGAATGGATCCCTCCTCTCGAGCTAGGAGGCGGGAAACGGGGCTCCTCTGGATGTGGGCTGGACTCTCGTGTTCCTCTGAGTGGAGACGGGTATGTCGGGGAACTTCTTGAGTTGCAGCAAGGGTGTGAAGGACCCTTTGGAAGTTCCAGAGTTTAGTGTGATTAACCCCTATTTGCCTCAGCAGAAATGGGCCTCATCTCGCCTGGAGGGGAGAACCTCCCTGGATTTTCTCGAGTTGCGGCAGGTGCTCTCGACTTAGGACGGGGACTTCAGCGACCCGCTCTGGTGGCCTCAGGAAAGGCCAGTCCCCATGCGAGTTGCTCGGGGGCCTCTCGGGATTCCTCTCCCGTCTATGCCGGGCCTAAGATTTTGTGTGGAGTCGGTGCCGGAACCTGAGCATTCCTCTCCAGTGCTGACATGGATCTTTGGGTACTTCTGGAGTCTCTCCAGTGGAGTCAGTCCGTCTCGAGTGGGGGCATGCACCTGCGCTTTCCTCCCGAGGTGTAAGGCAGCAGTGTCACGGTTCCCTTTCGCGTGAAATCAAGGGATCAGGGGCTTTCCCTGAGGCTTTCCCACGAGGCTTTCCCAAGAGGCTTTGACACAGAGCTCTCCACATTCCACGTGGTGTGAGTCGATCCTTGGTTTGAAAGTCGAGGCAGTGCAGGGAAAAAAGTATTCCCTGGAATGGACTGAGACATCTGGGGGACTCTGGAATGGTGGCACGACCCTGGAGTTCCTCTCGCCTTTCCTGTGGAGAGCGCCTCCTCTTGAGATGCGACGGAAAAGCCGGCAATTCTTTCCCGAGCACGCAGTGAAAGGATCCCTCCTCTCGAGCTAGGAGGCGGTAACGGGCTCCTCTGGATGTGGGCGGGATTCTCGTGCTTCCTCTCGAGTGGAAGACGGGTATGTTGGGGAACTTCTTGAGTTGCAGCAAGGGTGTGAAAGACCTTTGGAAGTTCCAGATGTTAGATGTGATTAGCCTCGAGACGCCTCAGCGGAAATGGGCCTCATCTCGCCTGCAGGGGAGAACCTCCTGGATGTTCTCGAGTTGCGGCAGGTGCTCTCGACTTACGACGGGGCCCTCAGTGACCCGCTCTGGTGGCCTCAGGAAAGGCCAGTCCCCTTGCGAGTTTCTCGGGGGGCCTCTCGGGATTCCTCTCCCGTCGATGCCGGGGCCTAAGACCTTGTGCGGAATCGGTGCCGAAACCTGAGGATTTCGTCTCCCAGTGCTGACATGGATCTTGGGGTACTTCTGGAGTCTCCCCAGGGGAGTCAGTCGTCGTCTCGAGTGGGGGCATGCACGTGCACTTTACACCCGAGCTGTGGCAGCAGTGTCACGCTTCCCTTCTCGTGGATCAAGGGACCTGTGGCTTTCCTCGAGGCTTTCCCACGAGGCTTTCCAAGAGGCTTTCCCAGGGCTGTCCCACGTGCCAACGTGGTGTGAGTCAATGCTCGGCTTGAAAGTCGAGGCAGTGCAGGGAAAACAGGTTTCCCTGGAGTGGACTGAGACATCTGGGGGACTCAGGTAATGGTGGCTCGACCCTGGAGTTCCTCTCGCCTTTCCTGTGGAGAGCGCCTCCTTGAGATGCGAGGGAAACGCCGGGAATTCTTTCCCGACCACGCAGGGAAAGGATCCTGCTCTCGAGCTAGTAGGCTGAAACGGGGCTCATCTTGATGCGAGCGGGACTCTCGTGCTTGCTCTCAAGTGGAGACGAGCATGTTGGGGAACTTCTTGAGTTGCAGCAAGGGTGTGAATGACCCTTTTGGAAGTTCCAGAGGTTAGGTGTGATTAGCCTCGACACGCCTCAGCGGAAATGGGCCTCATCTCGCCTGGAGGGGAAAACCTCCTGGATTTTCTCGAGTTGCGGCAGGTGCTCTCGACTTACGACGGGGACCTCAGGGACCCGCTCTGATGGCCTCAGGAAAGGCCAGTCCCATGCGAGTTGCTCGGGGTACTCTCGGGATTCCACTCCCGTATATGCCGGGGCCTAAGTCCTTTGTGGAGTCGGTGCCGGAACCTGAGGATACCTCTCCAGGCCAGACATGGATCTTGGGGTACTTCTGGAGTCTCCCCAAGGGGGTCAGTGCTCGTCTCGAGGGGAGGCATGCACGTGCGCTTTCCTCCCGAGCTGTAGCAGGCAGTGTCACGCTTCCCTTCGCGTGGATCAAGGCATCTGTGGCTTTCCTCGAGGGCTTTCCCACGAGGCTTTCCCACGAGGCTTTCCACAGGGCTGTCCCACGTGCCACCTTGGTGCGAGTCGATCCTCGGCTTGAAATTCGAGGCAGTGCAGGGAAAACAGTTTTCCTGGAATGGACTGAAATATCTGGGGGGACTCTGGGAATGGTGGCACGACCCTGGAGTTCCTCTAGCCTTTCCTGTGGAGAGCGCTTCCTCTTGAGATGCGACGGGAACGCCGGAATTTCTTTCCCGACCACGAGGGAAATGATACCTCCCTTCGAGCTAGGAGGCGGAAATGGGGCTCCTCTGGATGTGGGCGGGACTCTCGTGCTTCCTCTCGAGTGGAGACGGGTATGTCGGGGAACTTCTTGAGTTGCAGCAAGGGTGTGAAGGACCCTTTGGAAGTTCCAGAGGTCAGGTTTTATAAGCCTCGAGTCGCCTCTGCGGAAATGGGCCTCATCTCGCCTGGAGGGGAGAACCTCCTGGATTTTCTCGAGTTGGCGGCAGGTGCTGCTCGACTTACGACAGGGACCTCAGAGACCCGCTCTGGTGGCCTCAGTAAAGACCAGTCCCCATGCGAGTTACTCAGGGCCCTCTCGGGGTTCCTCTCCCGTCGATGCCAGGGCCTAAGACCTTGTGTGGAGTCGGTGCCGGAACCTGAGGATTCCTTTGCAGTGCTGACAAGGATCTTGGGGTACTTCTCCAGTCTCCCCACGGGATTCAGTCCTCATCTCGAGTGGGGGCATGCACGTGCGCTTTCCTCCCGAGCTGTAGCAGCAGTGTCACGCTTCCCTTCGCGTGGATCAAGGTATCTGCGGCTTTCCCTCGAGGCTTTGCCACGAGTCTTTTCCTCGAGGCTTTCCCACGAGACTTTCCCAAAGGGCTGTCCCACGTGCCACTGTGTTATGTGTCGATCCTAGGCTAGAAAGTCGAGGCAGTGCAGGAGAAACAGGTTTCCATGGAATGGACTGAGACATCTGGAGGCCTCTGGGAATGGGTGCACGAATCTGGAGTTCCTCTCGCCTTTCCTGTGGAGAGCGCCTCCTCTTGAGATGAGACGGGAACTCCGGGAATACTTGACCGACCACTCACTGAAAGGATCCCTCCTCTCGAGCTAGGAGGCAGTAACGGGGCTCCTCTGGATGTGGGAGGGACTCTCGGGCTTCCTCTCGAGTGGAGACGGGTATGTGGGGGAGCTTCTTGAGTTGCAGCAAGGGCATGAAGGACCCTTTGTAAGTTCCATAGGTTAGGTGTGATTAGCCTCGAGACGCCTCAGCGGTAATGGGCCTCATCTCGCCTGGAGGGTAGAACCTCCTGGATTTTCTCGAGTTGCGGCAGGTGCCCTCGACTTACGACGGGGACCTAAGGGACCCGCTCTGGTGCCCTCAGGAAAGGCCAGGCCCCATGCGAGTTGCTCGACGGCCTCTCGGGATTCCTCTCCCGTCTATGCCGGGGTCTAAGATCTTTGTGTGGAGTCGGTGCCAGAACCTGAGGATTCCTCTCCGGTGCTGACATGGATCTTGGGGTACTTCTGAGGTCTCCCCGGGGGAGTCAGTCCTCGTCTCGAGGGGAGGCTTGCACGTGGGCTTTCCTCCCGAGCTGTAGCAGCAATGTCACGCTTTCCTTAACGTGGATCAACGGGATCTGTGGCTTTCCCTCGAGGCTTTCACACGAGGCTTCCCAAGAAGCTTTCCCACCAGGGCTGTCCCACGTGCCACCGTGGTGTGAGTCGATCCTCGGCTTGAAAGTCGAGGCAGTGCAGGGAAACAGGTTTCCCGGGAATGGACTGAGACATCTGGGGGACTCTGCGAATGGTGGCACGACACTGGAGTTCCTCTCGCCTTTCCTGTGGAGAGCGCCTCCTCTTGAATTGCGACGGGAACTCGGTGAATTATTTCCAGACAACGCACGGAAAGGATCCCACCTCTGGAGCTAAGAGGCAGAAATGGGGCTCCTCTGGATATGGGTGGGACTCTCGTGCTTCCTCTCGAGTGCAGACGGGTATGTCGGAGAATTTCTTGAGTTGCAGCAAGGGTGTGAAGGACCCTTTGGAAGTTCCAGAGGTTAGGTGTGATTAGCCTCAAGACGCCTCAGCGGAAATGGGCCTCATCTTGCCTGGAGGGGAGAACCTCCTGGATTTCTCGAGTTGGGGCAGGTGCTCTCGACTTATGACGGGGACCTCAGGGACCCGCTCTGATGGACTCAGTAAAGGCCAGTCCACATGCGCGTTGCTCAGGGGCCTCTCGGGATTCCTCTCCGTCGATGCCGGGGCCTACGACCTTGTGTGAATTCGGTGCCGGAACTTGAGGATTCCTCTCCAGTGCTGACATGGATCTTGGGGTACTTCTGGAGTCTCCCCAGAGGAGTCAGTCGTAGTCTCGAGTGGGGGCATGCACGTGCGATTTCCTCCAGAGCTGTAGCAGTAGTGTCACGCTTCATTCGCGTGGATCAAGGGATCTGTGGCTTTCCTAGAGACTTTCCCACGAGGCTTTCCCACGGGGCTTTCCCACGAGGCTTTCCCACAGGGCTGTCCCACGTGCCACCGTGGTGTGAGTCGATCCTCGCTAGAAAGTCAAGGCAGTGCAGGGAAAACAGGTTCCCCTGGAATGGACTGAGACATCTGGGGGACTCTGCGAATGGTGGCAACGACCCTTGAGTTCCTCTCGCCTTTCCTGTGGAGAGCGCCTCATCTTGAGATGCGACGGGAACGCCGGGAATTCATTCCCAACCACACAGGGAAAGGATCCCTCCTCTCGAGCAACGAGCCGGAAACGGAGCTCCTCTGGATGTGGCCGGGACCCTCGTGCTTCCTCTTGAGTGGAGACGGGTATGTCGGGGAAATTCTTTAGTTGCAGCATAACTGTGAAAGACTCTTTAGAAGTTCCAGAGTTCACGGTGTGATTAGCCTGGAGACACATCAGTGGAAACGGGCCTCATCTCACCTGCATGGGAGAACCTCCTGGATTTTACCGAGTTGCGGCAGGTGCTCTCTCGACTTACGACGGGGACCTCATGGACCCGCTCTGGTTACCTCAGGAAAGGCCAGTCCCCATGTGAGTTGGCTAGAGGTCCTGTCGCTATTCCTCTCCCGTCGATGCCAGGGCCTAAGACTTTGTGTGGAGTCGGGGCCGGAACCTGAGGATTCCTCTCCAGGGCTGACATGCATCTTGGGGTATTTCTGGAGTCTCCCCAGGGGAGTCAGTTCTCGTCTCGAGTAGGGGCATGCACGTGCGCTTTCCTCCCGTGCTGTAGCAGCAGTGTCACGCTTCCCGTCGCGTGGATTAAGGGATCTGTGGCTTTCCCCGAGGCTTTCCACGAGGCTTTCCACAGGGTTGTCACACGTGCCACAGGTGTGAGTCGATCCTCAGCGTGAAAGTCGAAGCAGTGCAGGGAAAACAGGATCCTCTGGAATGGACTGAGACATCTGGGGGACTCTTGGAATGGTGGCACGACCCATGAGTTCCTCTCGCCTTTCCTGTGCAGCGAGGCCTCTTTGAGATGCGTCGAAACGTCGGGAATTCTTCCCGAGGAAGCAGGGAAGGATCCCTCATCTCGAGCTTGGAGGAGGAAACGGAGCTCCTCTGGCGGTTGCCGGACCCTCGTGCTTCCTCTGGAGTGGAGACGGGTATGTCGGGGAACTTCTTGAGTTTTAGCAAGGGTGTTTAGGACACTTTGGAAGTTCCAGAGTTTAGTTGTGATTACTTCTCGAGACGCCGCAGAGAAAATGGGCCTCATCTCGACTGGAGCAGAGAACTCCTGGATTTTCTCGAGTTGCGGCAGGTACTCTCGACATACGACCGTGACCTCAGGGACAGTGTAGCAGATGTGTCACGCTTCCCGTCCGGGGATCAAGGGATTGTGGCTTTCCTCGAGGCTTTCTCACAGGGCTGTCCCACATGCCACCAATGGTGTGAGTGGATCCTCGGCGTGAAAGTTGAGGCAGTGCTGGGAAAACGGGTTCCTCTAAAATGGACTGAGACATCTGGGGGACTCTTGAAATGGTGGCAGCGCTGGAGTTCCTCTTGCCTTTCCTATTGAGAACCCTTGCTCTTGAGATGCCATGGGAACGCCGAAAAATCTTCCTGACTAAGCAGGATAGGATCCTTCATCTCGGAAACGGGGTTCTCTGAATGTGGCGGGACCCTCGTGCTTCCTCTCGTGTGGAGACGGGTATGTCGGGGAACTTCTTGAGTTGGCAAAAGGACCCTTTTTAATTTCCAAGAGGTTAGGTGTGATGAGGCCTCCAGACACCTCAGAGGAAATGGGCCTCATCCCGCCTGGAGGGGAGAACTCCTGGATTTTACCCAGTTGCGGCAGGTGCTC
>NW_017201135.1:0-19236 GCF_001704415.2 Capra hircus | reverse complement strand
TCTTTTCGTGCCTTCCCGCCCAGAGCACTCAGCTCCTGGGTGAGCTGGGTGTGCTTGAGCCTCTGCAGGACCCAACCATGTCTGACGAGTGTGCTGCCTTCCAGAGGGAACAGGCGCTCAGGTCCACGCGGGGTCATTGCTGCTCCTCCCTCCCAGCTCCTCCAGCCCTGGACACGCCAGCCTTGTTTCCGGCCAGCCTGGGCTTCAGGAGTGACATGAGCCCCTGTTTCAGAGGCCTCATTGCAGCACGCTAGGTAATACTCTTAGTTCTCCTTTTTCCCCTTTACCTGGAAGTGTTCCTGGCGCACGGTGTTGTCTCAGTTTCAGAATATCGGGGCTGCTCACCGCACACAGGCACAGCCTGTGGCTTCGCAGGCTCTTCAGCGGGATGCTTGGGACGCCGTGTTCACTGGCGTCTTTCACTGCTTACGGCGGTTCTTATTGGTTGTCTCTCTTATTAATCGTTTATCCATGTGAATCCCAGCTTTCTCATGTACCCGCCACTGTACTGCACCACAGTTCCTTTTGTTTTCTTTCTTCCTCACTGAGCCTGTTTCTCTCTGAAGTTCACATTTCACACTATTTAGATTACACATGTTAATGAAAATCACAAAATGTTTGTCGGTCTGTATCTGTATTAGATGGTTCGTGGATCCTCTCTGGATCCATCCACATAGCTGCAATTAACATTTTTCCTTTGTTTCCATGGATGAGGAAATAATTTTATTATATCTGTACCACGATTTTTACCAGTTCATCTGCCTTTGGTGTTTATCGCTTTTCTGTTTACAAATAATGATGCAGAGTTGGAGGGACAGCTGTCTGCAGGCCCTGTGCCTGAAGGGCTCTTTCTCAGTTGACTGTGCTGCCTTCTCAGTTTTTGACCACCCTCCATGACGTTCTGCGTAGTAGGCCTACCAAGTTACACTTCCACCAGCAGGCTAGGAGCTTCCTTCTTTGCAGGCCCCGCGGGACTGAGTCTTACTGTGTGAGGATGGCCCTTCTGTTTGTGTCAGTTAGTTTCCTGTTGATTCTTTCTACTAATTGGGGATTTAGAGTATGTGTTTAGCTACTAAGGTTGAAAGCCGTGTGAGGAAAATGTATCTCTGCAGCTTGCTTCGGAAAAGTGGCCTCTGTTTAAAATTATTATCCGTGAGATGCCAGAGCATGTTTCTTAAAGGCGTTGCCTCTTACTACCCAGCAGGCCTGGTGAGTCTAAGTGCCCTGAAGCGGCGGCTTTAGTGTTGTTTTGGGCAATGGCCACAAGGCGGCAGCATTTCTTCTGCCTGACTGTGGTTAATGCAGCCTCCACAACCCTAGGGAACGACGGGTTCCTGGGTTCTCAGTGAGACTGAAGGGTGCAGAACCAACACCCCAGGCTTCCTGTCTCCTTCCTTCCCCTTCACACGAACAGACTCAAGGCCGGAAGCCACAGTGCACGGGTGTTGCCCGGTGTAGGTGGGGGGAGCCCTCCACAGGGGCCGGCCACGTGGTCTTTTCAAGCCTCTCCCACCCAGAAGACTCCCCTCGGGTGCACTGGGAGTGTGTATCCTCCTCGTCACCCACCCAGCCTGGTGACTGCGGTGCCTTCCAGAGGCACCAGGAACTCCAGGTCCAGGAGGGCATCGTTGCTGGTCCCTCGCTGCCAGCTCCGGCTGCCCCTGCACTCTCCAGCCTTGTTTCCCGGCCAGCTCAGGCTCCAGGGGTGGACGGTAGCCCAGCCTCAGAGCCCTCGTGGCAGCACAGCACAGCCAGACAACAGTCACTTGGGTTTTCCTTTTTTCTCCTTATTTTCTGGGCGTGTTGTTGATCTACAGGTCGTGTCAGTTTCAGAATGCTGGGCTGCCCACCTGCACATACACACACCTGTTCTTTCTTGGATTCTCTCCTGGGATAGCTCAGGTCCAGCATCCACTGGAACTGTCTCTTTGCTGCAGGAGGTTCTTGTTGATTGTCTCTTTTATTCACAGGAGTTTATTAGCTGAATCCCAACCTTCTCTTTCATCTGCCCCTAACGCTGCATTAATGGTCCCTTTTTTCCCCCTTCTTCTTCACTGAGCCTCTTTTAAGATAAGTTCACATCTAACGGTATTTAGATTCCACCTGTTACTGAAATCACGAAGTATTTGTCAGTCTGCATTCTGTGTTAGTTGGTTCGTGGGATCATCTCTGGATCCATCCACATAGTGCTGTTGGCATTTCCTTTGGCTTCCACTGCTGAGGAGTTAATTTCACTGTGTCTGTACCATGGTTTTTTGCCGCGGCCAGCACAAGCAAGAGTCGCACCTGCACAGGGAGAGAACGGAGCGTCCCCGCTAAGAAAAATAAGAGAGAGACAAAAGATGGGGTTGAGAGGATCAGACCAAAATGGCTGATGCCTTTCTTTATTGTGCTGCAGTATATATAGGATAAAGTACGTGACTTCTGACATTCACAAGATTGTATATTAATCTCCAGATACAATCACAAGACCCTTACCATTGTGTGCAGATCACAAATAGATAATCTATCTTCTATCAATAAGCTAATCTATCTTCTATGAAATGTTGCAAGACCGAGACGTCCGGAGCCTTAAGGGTAGTAAATTCTTCAGGGGGCGGGACAGGGAGCTTAGGACGTGCCTAAGGCTCTGCATAACGCCGAGCAGCTCCCAAGACTTAACCCTTCACGGGCAGTCCCCGCAGCTCCCCTCTCTTTATTTTTTTAAAAGCTCCATAAGATGTCGGTGTTGCAACATGTTTTTATGTATCAGAACTCTCATATGTAAAAATTTTTTAACAATGCTACGAATAAGGCAAGGAGCTAAACAAATCAATATAAGCACAACAGTCAGAACCGCGCCCACAGCAATTATGCTACGCCACAGTGAATGAAGGCTAGGGAAGTTAGAAAATAAATTTTGTAAAAAATTATCAACAGTATCAGCTATGTTCAAAGTAGCTTTTGGAGAATTTTCAATATTAAGAATTTCATTATGCAACTGCAATAGATCTAGAGACACATTAGTATTAAACCATATTCCTTGTAGATGTTTTTCACCTTATCTCACGGAAAATCAGATGCATTATAAGCCTTTTTTGTAACACAAATCCACTTATAATTAGCATGACATTGGATTTTCATGAGGAAACTAATGCTCTGAACTTGTTCTCCTAGAACTCTAACCACATCATATAAAGCTGATAGTCTATCTTCTATTTTTCTATCTATATCTTCTTGTGTTCCCATTACTTTAGTAACATTATATGACAAGGAATCTACAGTATGAGCAGCTTGAATGGATTGTGCTAAAGATACAGAAGCGGTGACAGCATTTGCTATAAGGGTGATTAAAGATACTATACCCAGAACAATCAGGCTCACACTTCTTTCAGTGCGGCTAAGAGCCGTGTTAATGCATTGTAGCAATTCTAAAGCAGTCTCGTCATACCAAGCTTCAGTTATTTCAACAGGTAACATTACAAAAGCAGGTTGTTTTACTATTATAACTTGTTTTCCTTTAGCAACACCTCTTATGCAATTGGTAAGTTATGCAATTAGAACAATTTAAATGATAAATATTTAATGACAGTGTTATTTCCACATGGCCTTGTATCAGCATGAATGGATAAGGGACACAAGCTCTGGGATATAAAAACCCTGTAACTCCTACATTACCATATTTACTCCCACTAATATTGGATTGTAAATATAGACTATTGCCATGACCAAAAGCAGCCAAAAGTTTCCACAGTTCTGTTTGATATACTTGAGCAGTGTTTACAGAGAAAATGGGTGGATGCTGTCCTCGATTTTCAGGGAAATCAGGTGTTCCCCCAGGTGCCAATCCCATAAAAGGGTGGCATCGGCGTTGTTGATGTTGTACACCGATGCAACCCGGGCTCGACATAAAGTCCAAGGAGTGTCTATCCTTATGCCGATGCTTAGATGTTTGTCGCAAAACGGAATGTCGAGAGGTCCGGTTCCGTCACGGTACGATCTTTTTCCGGTTTTTTCATCAATGCCAGAAATAGTCACTCGAGGATAAGATATATCAGCTGACACCTGTATACAGTGGGGATGTTGTGATTGATAAGAAAAGCACATAGGATATTGTGTAGTAAGACCATAAAAAGAGATATTAGCTTGCTGGGGAGAAATATGAATATCTGATTTTCCTCCCAAAAGACTTGTATCATTGACATAGACAGGTACTACTTCTTTATCCCATCCTAATTATTGAATCGTAGGTGGATCGGGAATGTATGCCCAAAAAGCCGCAGCTGCCCCGTTTTGTATCCGCTGTAACAATAATAATAACATGATCAGTATATTGGTAGGCGTCACCGGAGGTTGTACATGAGCCTCATTCTGAGCATATCGCATCAACGCCTCAATCTGCCTTTGGGTAGGCAGCTCACTCGTGGGCTCGCTCAGTGTCATGTGGTGCATTTGATGTGTCAGGGAGTTCCTCCGCCGCGCGTACCAGCCTCTCCGGGATCCAGCGCGGCGCTTCGGCATCCTGTGGAAAAACACAAACATGCCCGCGTCCCCATATTAATACAGGGTCTGGCCCATACCACAGATTGGTAAGTGGATCTTTCCATCGTACGAGTGGTTTTTTGCATGAGGACTGTTCTCCCCAAAAACGTTGGGCTGCTGAATTGCCTTCTGCATCTAAAGTTAAAAAATTTAGAACATAAAGAGCATGATTCAAGGCATTATGCGGTGAGGGCTATACAAGTCATTCCCCTTTTTTTGTTTTAATAGTTGATGTTTGAGACGCTGATGGGCTCGTTCCACAATACCTTGTCCCTGTGGGTTATAGGGAATTCCTGTTTTATGATGGATTTGGAAGGAAAGACAAAAACGTTGAAAAGAGCGGCTAGTATAACCGGGTCCATTATCTGTTTTAAGGGTGTGTGGAATTCCTGAAATAGAGAAGCAAAAGAGCAAATGTTGAATATAATGACGAGTTGATTCTCCAGTATGAAGGGAGGCCATGAGAAAATGAGAAAAGGTGTCGATGGAGACATGAACATATTTAAGGACGCCCAAATTGAGGAATGTGAGTGACATCTGTTTGCCAGAGATGATTAGGGCGTAAACCTCGAGGGTTAATACCATATTGAGGGAGAACAAAGAATTGAGGACAGGTAGAGCAAGATTTTACGATTTGTCGTGCAGCTTCGCGGGAAATCTTAAATTGTAACCGTAAAGAATGACTATTTTGATGATGTAAGTTATGAGATTTTTGGGCTGCATCGATAGCCGATTGAAAAAAACACTTGTTTAGTAAGAACGTCCGCAGTGTGATTGCCTTGTACTAAGGCACCAGGAAGGGTGGAATGCGCACGAATATGCCCAAAGAAACACGGGTATTGACGACGGTGGAGGGCCTGTTGAATTAATTTAAATAAGTTAAGAACTTCAGGAGAGGTTGTGCCGATAATTGGAACAGTTTCAATCATCTGTAGGGCACCGACCACATAGGAGCTGTCTGTAAATAAATTGAAGGAAGTGGATACAGTTAGCAATGCTTGATGGACTGCAAATAATTTCACAACCTGGGCAGAAGAGAAACTGGTATGTGCATAATAAGTTTGATGGTTAATAATTAAAGCTGCAGTACCATTAGAAGATCCATCTGTAAATATAAGTGTCGCTTCAGGAATGGGTTGTCGGCGAATTATTTTTGGAAAAATAAAGGCATGAAAGCTAGCAAATTGTAACAATTTATCAGAAGGATAATGATGAGTAATCCGTCCTGGGTAGTTTGCAAAAAGCTATAGACCAATTATCTGAAAATTGAAAAAGCCAATCTTGTTCTAAAGCATAAGGAATACAAATGAAAGGGGGTTCCATACCAAAATATTGGAATGCCGCTGCCATAGCAATGCCTTGCATGTAGGAGGGTCCAATGTCAGCACAAATGCGAATAAAATCAGACAGATCTCCCTTTTTTCTATAAGGTCATAAAGCAGCTTGACAGGCAGAATTAGCGTTTTTAAAAGCCAATTGTTTTGCAAATACCATCCCAGCCTTTTTATCTGACATTATCTTACCTATAGCGTCTAAGAGCCGTGCTATGAAATCCTGATAAGGCTCATCAGGTCCCTGTCGGACTTTTGAGAGATCTTCTGTCTTAATACTAGAGTTAGGAAGTTTTTTCCATGCCTGTCGAGCCGCATTTGATATTTGTGGATATGCACCAGGTAAAAAGTTAAGTTGAGTATTAGTAGCTTGGAAAGCACCTTCACCAGCCAACATTTCGTAGGAAGTTTGTATACCTTGTTGCTGATTGACATCGGCTATACAAGCACACTGTTCAGCATATTCAGATTTCCATAGTAAATAATCTCCCCCCGAAAGACAGGCCCTAGCTATTTGTTTCCAATCATTTGGGGGTAGATTTTGAGTACCCAAACTTTCTATCATAGCAATAGTGAATGGAGCGGTAGGACCGTATTGTGAGCAAGCAATCTTTAACTCTTTTAATTGTTTAAAAGGCAGCGCTTCATAAAAACGCTGGTTATTATTTTCAAAGACAGGAAAAGCAAAAGAAAAGTCGGAGACGACCTCACCAAGTCGTTGTGCTTGTTTCAATGCCTTTTGCAGCAGAGACACAATCTCAGATGGAGGAGGAGGAGGAGGAGGAGCCCCCGGAGGGGGATCGAGGCCTGCTATAATGGAAGGAGCATAGGCAGGGGGCAGAGGCGGAGCAGAAGGAGATTTAGAGTTGCTAATGGGAAGCTTAATTCCTGAACTCTGTAAAGCAACAGTGAGGTTTTTTAAACATTCAATCAAATCATCTTTAGATGTTGATGCCCCCTTTTCTTGTGCTAAAAAACCCCAATCTTCTTGATGGTATTTAGCAGCTTCTTCGTCTAATTCCGCCTCATCTGTGGATGAAAGTGAATCATCATTATCTGAAGGACGCGATAATTTAGAAAACGGAGGGTCGCCTTCGACTCCCTTGGGAACAGCATACCTGGGTTCTGGATCAGGAACATGTAGAGGATTTTCTTCCTGTTTCAATAAATTTTCTAAACGTTTTAATTCATCGTTATCAAAGTCCAGACAATCACGAATTAGTGTCCAAAAGGATAAAGTTTCAACAGGCACCTTTTCAGGGCCATGTAGAGTATAATGAGCCCGAATTTGTTCCCCTACCTTTTTCCATGTTTCTAAATTTACTGTACCTTCTCTGGGGAACCAAGGGCAAACTTCTTCAATAAATGAAAGAAAATTGATTAATTTAGGTTTGGAAACAGTAATTCCCCGATGTTTCAACATTACAGATAACATATGTACAAACAATTGACGACTATGCGTCTGTCCCATATTTATACTCTCAACTATATACCTTACTACTCCTCCTCAATTTAAATTCACTTGTATACATATATACTCACTCTTTTTAGCTAATAAGAGTAGTGGCGAGGAAAACTGTCGAAATCGAGCCCCACGTTGGGCGCCACCTGCCGCGGCCAGCACAAGCAAGAGTCGCACCTGCACAGGGAGAGAACGGCGCGTCCCCGCTAAGAAAAATAAGAG
Organism: Capra hircus; assembly: GCF_001704415.2. NCBI lineage: Eukaryota > Metazoa > Chordata > Mammalia > Artiodactyla > Bovidae > Capra > Capra hircus. The sequence goes on along the minus strand of NW_017201135.1, from coordinate 11,700 downwards.
AGACAAAAGATGGGGTTGAGAGGATCAGACCAAAATGGCTGATGCCTTTCTTTATTGTGCTGCAGTATATATAGGATAAAGTACGTGACTTCTGACATTCACAAGATTGTATATTAATCTCCAGATACAATCACAAGACCCTTACCATTGTGTGCAGATCACAAATAGATAATCTATCTTCTATCAATAAGCTAATCTATCTTGTATGAAATGTTGCAAGACTGAGACATCCCGGAGCCTTAAGGGTAGTAAATTCTTCAGGGGGGCGGGACAGGGAGCTTAGGGACGTGCCTAAGGCTCTGCATAACGCCGAGCAGCTCCCAAGACTTAACCCTTCACGGGCAGTCCCCCGCAGTTTTTAGCAGTTCATCTGTTGTATTCATCGTTTTTATTTTTTGAAGTTCAGGCGTCTGCAGCCGTGTGAGAAAGTCAGCTATGATAGCTCCCTTTCTGAATTTTTGACCAGCCTGCTTGGTGTTCTGCCTAGTAGCGCTCTCAATATCCACTTACCCCATAGTGTAGGAGGGCTGCCTTCTTTCCAGCTTCTCTCCGAGACTGACTCTTTCACGCTGTGTACGTGGCCCTTGTGTTCGGTGTCGGGATTCCTAGTGGTGTTCCTGTTGACCCTCTCTACTAACCGGGCAGGAAGACCGTGTCTTTCTGTGCTACAGTTGAGAGCAGTGTGTGGAGAATGTATCTTTGCAGCCCACTGTAGGAAAGTGGTTTCTGTTTTGAATTCTTAGAATTCATGAGATACTGAGCCCCTGTTTCTGGAAAGCAGGTGCCTTTACAGCCCCACAGTTCTGGTGAGTCTGAAGTCTCCTGAAGCCAGGGTTTCTTAACGTCGTTTTGTGCAGTGGCCACAGGCGGCAGCATTTCTTGCTGCCCTACTGTGGTTCATGTAGCCTCCAGAACTGCTGCGAACGACGTGTTTCTGGGGTTGTCAGTGAGACTGAAGAGACAGCACAGAACACCTCAGGGTTCCTGTCTCCTTCCTTCCTCCCTATTACCCTTCACCTTAAGAGGTGTGAACCCTGGAAACACGCAGTGAGCAGGTGCTTCCTCGTGTATGTGGAGTTGCTCTGCACAGAGGCTAGAGATGGGAAGCCCTCTTTGCAGACCTGTCTGCACAGAGCACTAAAGTCTTTCGGGAGCACTGGGCGTGCTTTAGCCTCTGCATTACCCACCCGTGTCTGCTGGTTACGGTCCCTCCCTGCCAGTGGCCTCAGCCCCTGGACTCTCCAGCCTTTTTTCCAAGCCACCTCTGGGCTCCAGGGATGTGACATTCTCACAGGCCTCACAGCAGACAGTAGCCTGTTAGGTTTTCTTTTTTCTTCTTTATCTGGAGTATTCTTGGTTTACAGTGTTTCAGTTTCAGAACGCTGGGTGCTGCTCACCTGCCTGTATGCACACAGCTGCTGTCACTCAGGCTCTTTACCTCGATAGCTTAGGACACTTCTCTGGAGTTCTCTGCGGTGTGGTAGGTTCTTGTTAGAGTATCTGTCTTATTAACAGGAGTTGGTATATGTGCATCCTGACCCTCTCATTTATCTGCTCACTATACCCTGCACTAACCCTGTTTTTTTTTCGTCTATTCAGACCAGGTTCACATCTAACACTGGTTAGGTTCCCCCTATTGCTTAAATCACGAAATATTTGCCTTCTGAATCTGTACTGGTTCCTGGGCTCATCTCCAGGTCCGCCCATGGAGCTGCACTGGCGTTTTCCTGTTTCCACGGCTGAAGAATTAACTCCACGATATCATACCACAGTTTTTACCAGTTCATCTGTCGTTGGTATTTATCCTTTTTCTCACTGTTAGTAATGTTGCAGGGAACGTTGGGGTGCAGGTATCTTTTGAGTCTCAGGTGTCTGCAGGCCCTGCTCGGCAGGACTCCTGACTGAACCGTGATGCCCCTCTTTCTGAATTTCCGACCAGCCTCTAGCGTTCTGTCTAGAGGTCTACCAGTTGACATTTCCCTCAGCAGTGTAGGAGCTTTCCCTCCTGTCCGGGTTCACACTGTGTAAGGGTGGCCCTTGTGTTCAGTGTTGGGATTCCTAGTGGTGGTGCCCGTTGGTCCTCTTGGCAGGAGAACCATGTCTTTCTGTGCTGAGGTTGAGAGCAGTGTGTGGAAAACGTACCTCTGCAACCCACTATTGGAAAGTGGTTTCTGTTTTGAATTATTATCCGTGAGATTCTGGGGCCCTATTTCTTGAAAACAGGTGCCTTTTACAGCCCACGGCTTGGTGAGCTTGAAACTATGGTCTTAATAGTGTTGCTTGGGAAATGGCCACAAGGCGGCAGCATTTCTTTCTGCCCTTGGTGGCTGGTGCAGCCTCCAAAGCCCTTGGGAACCACGCGTTCCTGGGTTGCTCTGAGACTGGTGGATACTGCACAGACATCCCAGGGTTTCTGTCTCCTTCCTTCCTCCTCCTCAGCCATCAACCCACTAGATTCCAAACCCGGGTAACCGCGCTGCACGGCTGAGCCCTGGACAGAGGCTGGAGAAGGGGCCCCTTCCCGGAAGTCGGCTGTGGAGATGGGTCTTTCCAGATCTCCCGCCCCGAGGACTCAGCTCTCGGCTGCTCTGGGTGTGCTTCATCCTCCGCATGGCCCAGGCCGGCCAGCTCCAAGAGGCATCATCGCTGGTCCCTCCCTGCCAGCGCCCTACGGCCCTCGACTCTCTAGCCTGGTTTCCCAGCCAGCTCAGGCTCCAGGGATGGACATTAGCCCCGGTTCCAGAGCCTCATCACCACAGTAGACAAGAGTCTCTCAGGTTTTCCTTTTTTCCTATTTTATCGGGGAGTACTTCAGATTTACAGTGTCCCGTCAGTTTCAGAACACTGTGCTGGCCACCTGTCCACACACACACACACACCCCTGTCCTTCCTCGGACTCTTTGCCCTGGTTAGCTTAAGGGCCAGTGTTCAGTAGAGCTCTGCTGGGCTACAATAGGGTCTTTCTGATGATCTGTTTTATTAATAGAAGTTTGTCTGTGTGAATCCCAACCTCCTGATTTACCCACCGAGGATACTCTTGAGATACAGTTGCCCTTTTTATTAATTTCAAGGGATTCTCCCTGAATTTCCTGTTTCTTTTCTCCTTTAATGATGTATTAGACCATGTGTTTCTGTGCTGTATCTGGTAACATTTGGATTCGATTCTAGCACTCGTTACTTCAGATTCTGTACCGGGAGCCTCTCAACATAGTGGCATTCACAGATAGTGCTTTCTATTTAAACCTCCTTTCTGTTGAAGCACTTCCTTGTGGCACAGTTTTAGAGCATGTGGCTAGCACTGCCTACCTGCTCCTTCCCCCAGCTCACCTCGAAACGTCCCTGTCCTGGCAGTACAGCAGGCTAGAGTCCAAAGGATGTTTGGCTCTCCCTTTGGTGAGCTTCCAAGCAAGAGTGTGCACTTCTTGGTAAGTGAGGCTACTTGATTTATTCTACAGAGTGCCAGTGTAGTTTGTCTGTTTGGGTGATTGGAAGTGGTTCCTGGCCTGGAAGGCAGCTCCAAGGTTTCTTACCTACTAAGTCGTGTCCAGCTCTTTGTGAACCCATGGACTTAGCCTGCCACACTCCTCTGACCATGGGATTTTCCAGGCAAGAGTACTGGAGTGAGTTGCCATTTCCTTCTCCAGGGGATTTTCCTCACCCAGGGATCGAAGTTGCATCTCCTGCACTGCAGGCAGATTTTCTACCAACTGAGCCCTCAGGCGAGTAGTGCCGTAGGTTACTAATGCCTTATTTGTGCTCTCGTCTCTAGCCTTCAGTGTGCCCACGTTCCCTGTAGGACACACTCCTGCCCCAAGATCCGGGCGCTGGCTGTGGGTGGTCCTTACCCGGCAGAGTTAGTGTCTCGGCAGCAGATCCAACTGCGATCTCGGTGGAGCCAAACCAGAGTAAGCCCGATCTGCAAAGTGACAGCTTCTTTGCAAGTAGAGGGCTCTCTTCTCACTCCAGTGCAGAGCCTCAAGAGAAGCCTCTCTGCGTGGTGCTCTGCCAGCCCTGGAAAGGGGCCCTGGGCTAAACATCGGCCACACCTCTTACCGTCTCATGGAATCAGTCTGTCTTTGCTGTAGGGGCACTTCAGCCTCAGTGCTGGGGTGTAGGATCTGTTCGGGCTTGTCATGTCCATGAAAAGTTCTCAGTTCTTCATCTGCGGGATATGAAGGCAGGAGCAGCTGGAGTCATCCTCTTCTTGACATCTCTCCCCACCCCCATCGTCGTTTTTATTCCTTTACTTACCTTGGTTCCTCCACTGAAACCACCAAAATGTAAGTGCTCGGTTTAGCCCTCGGCGGTGAGCTGTGGTCTCTGATGGAGGTGGACTGTGCGTCCCTCCTGAAGACGCAGGGAGAGGGGAGGCGGGGTGCCGCCTCCAGTGGGTGCCATGTTCTGCTTGCAGGTGACACTGTGGAAGGAGTCGGTCGACGGGCAGTGGGTGTGCATCAGTGACGTCAACAAGGGCCAGGGATCCGTGTCCACGTCTGTCACAGAGGGCCAGCAGAGCGAGCAGTGAGCGCACGGGGCGCCTGCTTTTCCACCCGCTGCAGACTCTGGGCCGGCAGCCCAGGCGGCCCCGCGCCCGCGCCATCAGGCTCCCACAGACACAGCAGGACTGTCATCTGCCTTAACACGATCTGATATGGTTTGTAACTTACCGTCCAGCTGAACACACACTTGTTCTGAGGGAAAAAACTATGAAAAGATCTGAAGGTTGTTATTTTAAGATATTTTGGTCATTTTTACGTACCTTTTACGTTCAGGCGTCACTTGTGGGGTTTGTTTCCAGAGTAATTAAATAAACACATATTGCTTATAACTCTCCCTGCATTTTCCTAACCCGCCTAAAACCGAGCTCCTTCTCACAGTAGTTGTCCTGGAAGAGCACAGATTCAGGCCGAGCCTTGCACACAGCTGTCAGGCACCATCCCCAGACCCGAGCTCTGCTGAGGGCGCCTGCAGAGCTCTGATTCAGAGAGCCAGGCACTGGACCTTCAGGGCTGCGGCTGTGTCCCCTGCGCATACGCCCTGTGCTCTGGACGGGCTGATAAAGCCTGCCCTGTCCAGTTACACCCGTTTGCAGGCAGAGGGCCTTACTCACCCTAACGGAGGAGCACCTGAAAGCACCTGTGACCAGGACTGGAATGAGCATTCACACCCCGCACTGCAATGACAGATCTCTGCAGACAGCATGTCGAGGCTCTGGAGGCCAGAAAAATCCAGAATTCCCACGGAGGGAATCAGCAGGAAAGGTGAGACACTGCCTTGTGCCATGTACAACCTGTAACCACTAGAATTCAGGGAAGAGGAAGCCCTGCACGTGAAGAGGGGTCGCTGTCCCCATGCCTAAGCAGGCCTGGCCCCAAGGCCGACCCGCCCCATCCCAGGCTGCTGTAAGGCTTTGGCATAAACGTTCCTCCCCTAGAGTAGAGTTCCAGGGCCTCCTCACTTCCAGACTGGGCCTGAGTTTTACCCAGGAGGCCTACCCTGAACGCTAATCTCAGCCAAAGGACCCAAGAGAGACTGCATTAATGGGAGAAAAGCCTCCACAGGCTCCCTACAGCCCTTACCTTCAAGCCGCCTAACTTCCAAAGGACAAGACTGCAGCCTAGCAGTCTGGCAGGGGGTGTCTGAATATCTGCAGGTCAGCGGGGAAGCAGGAGGGGGAACAGGACACAGGCCTGCGGGGTTTGTGCTTCCGTGTTCCAGAGACTGGCATCCAAAGCCCTGGGTCTCCCCACTGACCTGGGTTGGGCATAGACGCGAGGTGCCGCCTTGTGGCCATTTCCTGTTCTTACAACGTACAAACTGGTGCTTCAGCACTGCCATTGTCAAAGGGCTGCAGGCCCTAAATAAGGAACGCTTAGCAAAATCAGCCCTGATATTCATTGGACGGACTGATGCTGAAAGCTGAAACTCCAATACTTGGCCACCTGCTGCGAAGAACTGACTCACTGGAAAAGACCCTGATGCTGGGAAAGATTAAAGACAGGAGGAGAAGGGGATGCAGAGGAGGAGATGGTTGGATGGCATCACCGACTCGATGGACATGAATTTGAGCAAGGTCTGCGAGTGATGATGGACAGGGAGGCCTGGTTGCTGCAGTCCATGGGGTCACAGAGAGTCGGACACGACTGAGCGATGGACCTGACTAACCCTAAGAACACCCTGGCTGAGGTCAGCGAGTAAAACTTCCAAAAAACCATAAATGGGACTTTGAACAAGCCCTATTCAAAAGGAAATTTTCCTCAAAGTATTTATAAGAAACAGACAAGGCACATTAAATGTTGCCACCAGATACCTCACAGTCACAGACAGGACCGTCGAAACTACACCCTGCGCCATCTGCTGTGAGTCAGTGTCCAGCACAAAGGTCTGCAAACAGTAAACGCTGCAGATCGAGGACAAAGGGAACCCTCCATGCTGATGCCAGCACTGCACGCAGGCGAAGGCCGCTCTGGGAAAGAATACTCAGGCTTCCGAAAGGGAAATCACAGCTCCACGTGAGCACAGTGCATGCTCCCGGACAAAAAGTAAAAAGCAGCTGGAGATTGAAATGGCCCAGGCATCAAAATGCTTGCTGCAGGAATATGAACAGCCTCAAGATTTGGAATCACACCAGATGCCCAGGACCGCTAGGGTGCTGACAGAATCCCCCCGGGACGCGCGTGCACTGGACGACTGACGTAGCCGTGAAATAAGACAATACCTTGACGCAACAAGGATGGACCTGGAGATCTCTGGCCTCAGGGAACCAAAGCAGACAGCAGCCATAGGATTTGGTGTAGGGATGTCATCTCAGCCTGCATAGAAGTGAACCCTCTGAGAAAACAGAGACAAACTAGAGTCCTGGAAGCAAAACGTGTGTGTGTCAGGGGCAAAAGCTGGGGAGGATCTAAAGGAACGCTCGGCAACGAGCAGCTCACACTGCTACGTAAACATCGGCCCTCCATCAATAGCACACCGGTCTACCAGCACTGTAAGAGCCCCATGGGAAAAGAATCCAGAAACAGTGCTGTGCAGACGCATACAGCTGATCAATGGTGCTCACATCTAAGTCCTGCACATGGAGATCAGGTATGTCTTTATACACCTGGAATGTTGAAGTATGTTTCAAACTAGTATAGTCCCCACAGCCTGGGTCCCCTGGCAGGTGTGCCATGCTTAAGCAGCCTTGGTCCCTAAGGCCACACCCACCTGAGCTCAGGCTGTTATAAGGTTTTGACATAAATGTTCCTCCCTTGGACTTCAAGAGCCTCATTTCCCGAATGGGCCTCAATCTGAGACCCAGGCAGCCTACCCCGAATGCTAATCTCAGCCAAAATGACCCAGGAGACACCGCACTATCGGGGAGAAAAGCACTTCCAACTTTCATACGGCCTGCACAGGCTCTGGGGTGGGGTCTCACCTGCAGCCCCTTCAAGCCCCCTAACTTCCAAAGGACGAAATTTCAGCATAGCGGTTGGGGTCTGAAAAGCTGCAGGTCAAGGTGAAGTAGGAGGAGGAACAGGACGCGAGCCTTTGCGGTTTGTGCTGGCATGTTCTCAGACGTTCGCCACCCAAAGCCTGCACTTTCCTCAGGCGCTGCTCTCCCATGACCTGGCTGGGCATGGAAAAGTAGTGCCACCTTGTGGCCATCTCCTGTTATTACAACATACAGCCTGGTGCTTCAAGGCACTGCATAATAAAGGGCTGCTGCAGCTGCTAAGTCGCTTCAGTCGTGTCCGACTCTGTGTGACCCCATAGACGGCAGCCCACCAGGCTCCTCCGTCCTGGGATTCTCCAGCAAGAGTACTGGAGTGGTTGCCATTTCCTTCCCAATGCCATAAAAATGAAAAGTGAAAGCGAAGTCGCTCAGTCGTGTGTGACTCTAGAGACCCATGGACTGCAGCCTACCAGGCTCCTCCGTCCATGGGGTTTTCCAGGCTGCAGGGCCTTAAATAAGGAACACTTACCCTAGAAACACCCTGCCCAGGTCAGTGAGTAAAAACTTCAAAACCATAAACAGGGGGACTTTCAATAAGCCCTACTCAAAAGAAAGTTTCCTCAAATATTTGCAAGAAATAAACAAGGCACATTAAATGTTGCACCAGATCCCTCAAACTCAGACCGTCAAAACTACACCTGCGCCATCTGCCGTGAGTCAGAGGTCCAGCACAAAGGTCTGCAAACAGTAAACGCTGCAGATGGAGATAAAGGCACCTCCATGCTGATGCCAGCACTGCACGCGGGCACAGGCCGCTCTGGGAAAGAATACCCAGGCTTCTGAAAGGAAATCACATGCTCCGGACAGAAATGAGAACCAGGGACTGAAATGACTCAGGCCTCAAAACGCATGCTGCAGGGATGTGTAAACACTCAAGACAGGGAATCGAAGCAAATGACCAGGACCACTTGCACACCGAAAAAACCTACCTGGGTCATGTATGCCATAGGTAACTGACTCAGCTATAAAATAAGAAAACCACGCTGCAACAAGGACGGACCTAGAGATCTTGGCCTCAGGAACTTATGTAAGGGCTGCAGCCAAAGGATTGGTGTAGTGGTGTTTGTCTCAAACTGGAGAGCGAGAAACCCTCTGAGAAAACAAACAGTCTTAGAGTCCTGGAAAAAAATGTGTGTGCAGTGGGGGAAAAGGCACGAGCAGTGCACGCTCCTACATAAAACAGCGACCCACACTACAGCACGTGCAGTCCACCAGCGCTCCAAGAGCCGCCACGGGAGAGAGTCCACCAAAGCAGAGCGCTGCAGACGCGCCCACCCGGCTAACGGTGCTGCCCGCCACAGCGTGCACGACGGAGACGAGTCTGTCTCCACACACTTGAAAGTACTGATGTATTTTTAAAAGTGTCTATTATATTCCCCACAGCCTGGGTCCCCTGGCTTGGTGTCCCAGGCCTAAGCAGGCTTGGTTCCCCAGCCTAGACTATCCTGGATCCTATCCTCTATCCTGTAGAGGTTCTGGCAGAAATGATCCCCCCGTACCCTAGGGCCTCCACTTCTGGTTCGGTCTTCAATTTTAGAGCCACATGCCCACTGTCTTAAATCTAATCCCAGTCTCAAGGACCCCAAATATAAGTGACCATCCATGAGAAATAGTTTCAAAGTGAAATGGCCTCTGCATTCTCTGGTGTTCAGCTTCCTACCTACATTCTCTAAGCTTAGAGTCATCCTCTTTATTAAGAACAGCTCCTCGGCATAGTAGTTTATTTGGGTTCAGATACATTTGGACGTGTTTTATGGTGAGGAAAAAATATGTGAAAAATACGTGAAACAAAAAACTCACAGAAGTGAAGAGAAGTCTTTTCCAGTTCTAGCTGGTGATCGCAACGCTCATCCTTTAGCAGTAGAACACGCAGACCCTGAGAAACAGTCAAGTGATGGAATACCCAGAGAAATCTGTCAGTCAGTTTGACCTAACTGGCATTCATAGAACATTCTTCCCAACAGCACTGAAAACACACTCATGTGCATCTAAATCACTCATCGAAATGGACTGATTTCCGGACCCCAAGACAACTGTCTTGCTGTCTAGCTCTGTGAAAGCTTTCCTTCCAAGGAGCAAGCATTTTTTCATTTCATGGGTGAAGTCACCATCAGGAGTGATTTTTGGAGCCCAAGAAAATAAAATCTTTCACTGCTTCCACTTTTCCCTTCTATTTGCCATGAAACAAAATTGTTTGAAGCCAAATCATCATTCATTCGCCACCTGATGGAAAGAGCTGACTCATTGGAAAAGACTTGATGCTGGTAGAGATGGAAAGCAAAAGAGAAGAAGGGGCGGCAGAGGATAAGATGGTTAGATAGCATCAATGACTCAATGGACATGAATCTAAGCAAACTCCAGGAGATAGTGAAGGACGGGGAACCTGGACATGACTTAGCAACTAAAAGCGACGACAAAAGGGGCTTTGGTAGACCAAGAAAGTGTGTGTTATCTGGGAAAAATACAAACTGAAGCTTTTAAGACTGAAACCACGTGATTGCTGAGGTTTGCTCTCAGAATATTCCCCTCAAATGAAAAACAATATGAGAGAGAAGTACACGAAAGAAGATGCTAATATATGTTGAAACTGATAACAGGTGCTTGGAGACTCATGGAATTACTCTCTCTGCTTTCTTTGTATGTTTGAAATTTTCTAGAAGAATAAGTTCAAATATATCTGGAGAGAGAGTTCAGCTTACACACTTTCTGTTGGAAAACTTTTGGCCAAGTTTTCGTTGGAAACATGACTTTGTAATCAGAAAGGAAGTACCTGAGACCCTTGTGAAAATACAGATTCTTCGCCCCACGGCAGACTTACTCGATCCGAGTCAGAAGATGAGGCATAAGGAAGTCGGCTTTCTTACGGCCTCCCCTGTGAATCGACTGCAGCGCGCAGCAGAAGTCTGCACCCCGCAGTTGCGATCAGGTGACCCACGGGCCTCACTGAGATCCCACGGCTCTTAGTGACCCTAGACTAAGGCTGCACTATCTGCAGCTCCGAGGGCCGTTTCAGCACAGTGGTGAGCAGGTGTCGAGCTAGACAGTTTGGAGGGGCCAGTGTCCGTTGAGGAACGGGACACAGGGAAAGGAAGTTCTGCCTGGACACGGCCAGCGTGAGGCAAGGGGGCATCGACAGACCTTTCCAGGATGAGAGACCTGGGCATGTTTGAAGGCTGAGGGCGGAAGCTGCTGGACAGAAAGACTGAAGACAGGAGACCAGTATCTGGGGCTCCAGCCCCATGATGGCAGGAGAACAGGGACACCCCAGTGGGAAAGGAGCTGTGGGAGCACTTGGCTGAGGTGATGCAAGTTCAGAGCAACGCCTGTGGTGTCTCCATTCTACTTAAATGACTACCAAGCTGTTCCTGTGAAGTGCTCATCTCGTTTTTATAAAGGAAAAAAAAAAGGTTTCATATGATTATCATCATGTTAGAAACGGTCATTATTTTATTAAATAAATTCATTTTAGAAGATTAATCTTGAGTTCCTGGTGCCCACATATTTTTATCAAGCACCCTGTACCCCACTTTTTAAAAAGTGTGCACTTATATAAACATACCATTTTCTTAGATGATTTTGCTATTCATGAGGGAAGTTTTTGTTAAGGATATATATGAATATTGAATTTTTCCTATCATGTTGCATTCTACTGCCCTTGGCAAAATGTACAGTAGGTTTTTCATGAAAAGTGAAAGCCACTCAGTTTGTGTCCGACTCTTTGCAACCCGAATTCTCCAAGCCGGCATACGGAGTGGGCAGCCTTTCCCTTCTGCAGGAGATCTTCCCAACCCAGGGATTGAACCCTGGTCTCCCGCATTGCAGGTGGATTCTTTACCAGCTGAGCCACAAGGAAAGCCCAGAATACTGGAGTGGGTAGCCTATACCTTCAGCGGATCTTCCTGACCCAGGAATCAAACTGGGGTCTCCTGCATTGCAGGCGGATTTTTTACCAACTGAGCTACTGGGGAATCCCATAGATTTTCAATCTTCCTCTATTTTTTTGTCATCCAGATGTATCTTCTGTTTTTTAAATGCATTTATTTTTACAGCTGTGACTTTACTATAGACTTTAAATAAATAAATAGAAATAAAAATGAAAAAAAAAAAAAAGAGTGACACCCATGCTGAACCTAGTACTCACCCTGTGCAGTACGGGGAGCCACGCGTCCCTACTATGCTCTGGAAATGCAGCAAGTCTGAACTGG
>NW_017201134.1:0-29295 GCF_001704415.2 Capra hircus | reverse complement strand
AACAAGGGATCAGGGGCTTTCCCTCGAGGCTTTCCATGAGTGCCCCTTTCCGCCAAGAGCCTTTTCGTCGCACCAGGGCTTTTCCACGTGTTGCGCCTATGTAGGTGTTGCAGCTCGATCCTTTATACTCCCCTTCAAGCTTGAGAGATGAGAGGCGTCATGTAGGACCCGTTATGCACTCGGGAAAAGCAGCTTTCCCCTGGAATGGAACTGAGACCGATCTGTTTCCCGACCATATCGGGTTCACTCCAGAGACCAGCGGTGCCGCGTATCAGAGTGGCGTTTCGCCTGCAGCTCAGGAGGGAGGGACCTTCCCTTAGTGGTCCTGAAGAATTCCTAGCGTTCCCGTCTCATCTCAAGAGGAGGCGCTCTCACAGTAAAGGCGAAGGAACTCCAGTATCAGCCCATTTCAGAGTCCCCAGATGTCTCACTCCATTCCAGGGAAACCTGTTTTCCTGCACTGCCTCACTTTCAAGCTGAGGATCGACTCACACCAAGGGCACGTGGAAAGCCTGTGGGAAAGTCTTTGGGAAAGCCTCATGGGAAAGCCTCGAGGGAAAGCCCCTGATCCCTTGATCCAAGCGAAGGGAACCGTGACACTGCTGCTACAGGTCGGGGAGAAAGCGCACGTGCATGCCCACTCGAACGAAGACATACGCCTCTGGGAGACTTCAGAAGACCCGAAGATCCATGTCGGCACTGCAGAGGAATCCTCACGTTCCGGCACTGACTCCACACAAGGTCTTAGGCCCCGGCATCGAGGGGAGAGAATCCCGAGAGGCCCCGAGCAACTCACATGGGGACGGGCCTTTCCTGAGGCCACAAGAGCGGTCCCTGAGGTCCCAGTCGTAAGTCGAGAGCACCTGCCGCAATTCGAGAAAATCCAGGAGGTTCTCCCTCCAGGCGAGATGAGGCCCATTTCCGCTGAGGCGTCTCCAGGAATTGATCCAAGCGAAGGGAACCGTGACACTGCTGCTACAGGTCGGGAGGAAAGCGCACGTGCATGCCCCCACTCGAGACGAGGACATACGCCTCTGGGGAGACTTCAGAAGACCCCGAAGATCCATGTCGGCACTGCAGAGGAATCCTCACGTTCCGGCACTGACTCCACACAAGGTCTTAGGCCCCGGCATCGACGGGAGAGGAATCCCGAGAGGCCCCCGAGCAACTCACATGGGGACGGGCCTTTCCTGAGGCCACAAGAGCGGGTCCCTGAGGTCCCAGTCGTAAGTCGAGAGCACCTGCCGCAATTCGAGAAAATCCAGGAGGTTCTCCCCTCCAGGCGAGATGAGGCCCATTTCCGCTGAGGCGTCTCCAGGAAAATCACACCTAACCTCTGGAACTTCCAAAGGGTCCTTCACACCCTTGCTGCAACTCAAGAAGTTCCCCGACATACCCGTCTCCACATCGAGAGGAAGCAGGAAAGTCCCGCCCACATCAAGAGAAGCCACGTTTCCGCCTCCTAGCTCGAGAGGTTTGATCCTTTCCCTGCGTGGTCAGGAAAGAATTCGCGGCGTTCCCGTCACATCTGAAGAGGAGGCGCTCTCCAGAGGAAAAGCGAGAGGAACTCCAGGTACCTGCCACCATTCCCAGAGTCCCCCAGATGTCTCAGTCCATTCCAGGGAACCTGTTTTCCCTGCACTGCCTCGACTTTCAAGCCGAGGATCGACTCACACCACAGTGGCACGTGGGGCAGCCCTGTGGGAAAGCCTCCTGGGAAAGCCTCGAGGGAAAGCCACAGATCCCTTGATTCACGCGAAGGTAAGCGTGACAATGTTGCTAAAGCTCGGGAGGAAAGTGCACGTGCATGCCCCCACTCGAGTACGAGGACTGACTGTCCTGGGGAGACTCCAGAAGTACCCCAAGATCCATGTCAGCACTGGAGAGGAATCATCAGGTTTCCGGCACCGACTCCACAGAAGGTCTTAGGCCCCGGCATCTACGAGAGAGGAATCCCGAGAGGCCCCGGAGCAACTCGCATGGGGACTGGCCTTTCCTGAGGCCACCAGAGCGGGTCCCTGAGGTCCCCTCGTAAGTCGAGAAAACCTGCCGCAACCTCGAGAAAATTCAGGAGGTTCTCCCCTCCAGGCGAGATGAGGCCCATTTCCGCTGAGGCGTCTCGAGGCTAATCACACCTAACCTCTGGAACTTCCAAAGGGTCCTTCACACCCTTGCTGCACCTCAAGAAGTTCCCCAACATACCCGTCTCCACTCGAGAGGAAGCACGAGAGTCCCGCCCACAACCAGAGGATCCCCGTTTCCCCCTCCTAGTTCGAGAGGTGGGATCAGTTCCCTGTGTGGTCGGAAAAGAATTCCCGGCGTTCCCGTCGGATCTCAGAGGAGGCGCTATCCACAAGAAAGGCGAGAGGAACTCCAGGGTCGTGCCACCATTCCCAGAGTCCCCGAGATGTCTCAGTCCATTCCAGGGAAACCTGTTTTCCCTGCACTGCCTCGACATTCAAGCCGAGGATCGACTCACACCGCGATGGCAGGTTGGACAGCCCTGTGGGAAAGCCTCGTGGGAAAGCCTCGTGGGAAAGCCTCGAGGGAAAGCCACAGATCCCTTGATCCACGCGTAGGGAAGCGTGACACTGCTGCTACAGCTCGGGAGGAAAGCGCACGTGCATGCCCCTACTCGAGACGAGGATTGACTCCCCTGGGGAGACTCCAGAAGTACCCCAAGATCCATGTTCAGCACTGGAGAGGAATCCTCAGGTTCCGGCACGGACTCCACACAAGCTATTAGGCCCCGGCATCGACGGGAGAGGAATCCCGAGAGGCCCCCGAGCAACTCGCATGGGGACTGGCCTTTCCTGAGGCCACCAGAGCGGGTCCCTGAGGTCCCCGTCGTAAGTCGAGGGCACCTGCCGCAACTCGAGAAAATCCAGGAGGTTCTCCCCTCCAGGCGAGATGAGGCCCATTTCGGCTGAGGCGTCTCGAGGCTAATCACATCTAACATCTGGAACTTCCAAAGGGTCCTTCACACCCTTGCTGCAACTCAAGAAGTTCCCCGACATACCCGTCTCCACTCGAGAGTAAGCACCAGAGTCCCGCCCACATCCAAAGGAGCCCCGTTTCCGCCTCCTAGCTCGAGAGGAGGGATCCTTTCCCACCGTGGTCGGGAAAATATTCCCGGCGTTCCCGTTGCATCTCAAGACGAGGCGCTCTCCACAGGAAAGGCAAGAGGAACTCCAGGGTCGTGCCACCATTCCCAGAGGCCGCTGGATGTCTCAGTCAATTAGAGGGAAAACTTTTTTCCCTGCACTGCCTCGACTTTCAAGCCGAGGATCGACTCACACCACGGTGGCACGTGGGACAGCCCTGTGGGAAAGCCTCGTGGGAAAGCCTTGAGGGAAAGACACAGATCCCTTGATCCACGCGAAGGGAAGCGCGACACTGCTGCTACAGCTCGGGAGGAAAGCGCACGTGCATGCCCCCACTCGAGACGAGGACTGACTCCCCTGGGGAGACTCCAGAAGTACCCCAAGATCCATGTCAGCACTGGAGAGGAATCCTCTGGTTCCGGCACCGACTCCACACAAGGTCTTAGGCCCCGGCATCGACGGGAGAGGAATCCCGAGAGGCCCCCGAGCAACTCGCATGCGGACTGGCCTTTCCTGAGGCCACCAGAGCGGGTCCCTGAGGTCCCCGTCGTAAGTCGAGAGCACCTTCCGCAACTCGAGAAAATCCAGGAGGTTTTCCCCTCCAGGCGAGATGAGGCCCATTTCCGCTGAGGCGTCTCGAGGCTAATCACACCTAACCTCTGGAACTTCCAAAGGGTCATTCACACCCTTGCTGCAACTCAAGAAGTTCCCCGACATACCCGTCTCCACTTGAGAGGAAGCATGAGAGTCCCGCTCACATCCAGAGGAGCCCCGTTTCCGCCTCCTAGCTCGAGAGGAGGGATCCTTTCCTTGCGTGGTCGAGAAATATTTCCCGGCGTTCCCGACGCATCTCAAGAGGTCGCGCTCTCCAGAGGAAAGGCGAGAGGAACTCCATGGTCGTGCCACCAATCCCAGAGTCCCCCAGATGTCTCAGTCCATTACCAGGGAAAACCTGTTTTCCCTGCACTGCCTCGACTTTCAAGCCGAGGATCGACTAACACCACGGTGGCACGTGGGACAGCCCTGTGGGAAAGCCTCGTGGGAAAGCCTTGTTGGAAAGCCTCGTGGGAAAGCCTCGAAGGAAAGCCACTGATCCCTTGATCCAGGCGACTGGAGCATGACACTGCTGCTACAGCTAGGGAGGAAAGCGCAGGTGCATGCCCCCACTCGAGACGAGGACTGACTCCCCTGGGGAGACTCCAGAAGTACCCCAAGATCCATGTCAGCACTGGCAGAGGAAACCTCAGGTTCCGGCACTGACTCCACACAAGGTCTTAGGCCCCGGCATCGACGGGAGAGGAATCCCGAGAGGCCCCGAGCAATTCGCATGGGGAGTGGCCTTTTCTGAGGCCCCCAGAGCGGGTCGTTGAGGTCCCCGTCGTAAGTCGAGAGCAACTGCCGCTATCTCGAGAAAATCCAGGAGGTTCTCCCCTCCAGGCGAGATGAGGCCCATTTCTGCTGAGGCGTCTCGAGGCTAATCACACCTAATCTCTGGAACTTCCAAACGGTGCTTCACACCTCTGGCTGCAACTCAAGATGTTCCCCTACATACCGTTTCCACTCGAGAGGAAGCACGAGAGTCCCGCCCACATCCAGAGGAGCCCCGTTTCTGCCTACTAGCTCGAGAGGAGGGATCCTTTCCCTGCGTCATCGGGAAAGAAATCCCGGCGTTCCCGTCGCATCTCAAGAGGAGGCGCTCTCCACAGGAAAGGCGAGAGGAACTCCAGGGTCGTGCCACCTTTCCCAGAGTCCCCAAGATGTCTCAGTCCATTCCAGGGAAACCTGTTTTCCCTGCACTGCCTCGACATTCAAGCCGAGGATCGACTCACACCGCGATGGCAGGTTGGACAGCCCTGTGGGAAAGCCTCGTGGGAAAGCCTCGTGTGAAAGCCTCGAGGGAAAGCCACAGATCCCTTGATCCACGCGTAGGGAAGCGTGACACTGCTGCTACAGCTCGGGAGGAAAGCGCACGTGCATGCCCCCACTCGAGACGAGGACTGACTCCCCTGGGGAGACTCCAGAAGTACACCAAGATCCATGTTAGCACTGGAGAGGAATCCTCAGGTTCCGGCACCGACTCCACACAAGCTATTAGGCCCCGTCATCGACGTGAGAGGAATCCCGAGAGGCCCCCGAGCAACTCGCATGGGGACTGGCCTTTCCTGAGGCCACCAGAGCGGGTCCCTGAGGTCCAGTCGTAAGTCGAGGGCACCTGCCGCAACTCGAGAAAATCCAGGAGGTTCTCCCCTCCAGGCGAGATGAGGCCCATTTCGGCTGAGGCGTCTCGAGGCTAATCACATCTAACATCTGGAACTTCCAAAGGGTCCTTCACACCCTTGCTGCAACTCAAGAAGTTCCCCGACATACCCGTCTACACTCGAGAGGAAGCACCAGAGTCCCGCCCACATCCAGAGGAGCCCCGTTTCCCCCTCCTAGCTCGAGAGGAGGGATCCTTTCCCACCGTGGTCAGGAAAATATTCCCGGCGTTCCCTTTGCATCTCAAGAGGAGGCGCTCTCCACAGGAAAGGCGAGAGGAACTCCAGGGTCGTGCCACCATTCCCAGAGGCCGCTGGATGTCTCAGTCAATTAGAGGGAAAACTTTTTTCCCTGCACTGCCTCGACTTTCAAGCCGAGGATCGACTCACACCACGGTGGCACGTGGGACAGCCCTGTGGGAAAGCCTCGTGGGAAAGCCTTGAGGGAAAGACACAGATCCCTTGATCCACGCGAAGGGAAGCGCGACACTGCTGCTACAGCTCGGGAGGAAAGCGCACGTGCATGCCCCCACTCGAGACGAGGACTGACTCCCCTGGGGAGACTCCAGAAGTACCCCAAGATCCAATGTCAGCACTGGAGAGGAATCCTCTGGTTCCGGCACCGACTCCACACAAGGTCTTAGGCCCCGGCATCGACGGGAGAGGAATCCCGAGAGGCCCCCGAGCAACTCGCATGCGGACTGGCCTTTCCTGAGGCCACCAGAGCGGGTCCCTGAGGTCCCCGTCGTAAGTCGAGAGCACCTTCCGCAGCTCGAGAAAATCCAGGAGGTTTCCCCTCCAGGCGAGATGAGGCCCATTTCCGCTGAGGCGTCTCGAGGCTAATCACACCTAACCTCTGGAACTTCCAAAGGGTCATTCACACCCTTGCTGCAACTCAAGAAGTTCCCCGACATACCCGTCTCCACTCGAGAGGAAGCACGAGAGTCCCGCCCACATCCAGAGGAGCCCCGTTTCCGCCTCCTAGCTCGAGAGGAAAGATCCTTTCCCTGCGTGGTCGGGAAAGAATTCCCGGGTTCCCGTCGCATCTCAAGAGGAGGCGCTCTCCACAGGAAAGGCGAGAGGAACTCCAGGGTCGTGCCACCATTCCCTGAGTCCCCCAGATGTCTCCAGTCCATTCCAGGGAAATCTGTTTTCCCTTCACTTCCTCGACTTTAAAGCCGAGGATCGACTCACACCACAGTGGCACGTGGGAAAGCCCTGTGGGAAGCATCGTGGGAAAGCGTCATGGGAAAGTCTAGAGGGAAAGCCACAGATCCCTTGATCCACGAAAAGGGAAGCGTGAAACTGCTGCTACAGCTCGGGAGGAAATCACACGTGCATGCCCTCTCTCGTGACGAGGACTGACTCCCCTGGGGAGACTCCAGAAGTACCACAAGATCCATGTCGGCACTGGAGAGGAATCCTCAGGTTCCGTCACTGAGTCCACACAAGGTCTTAGGCCCCAGCATCGACGGGAGAGGAATCCCGAGAGGCCCCCGAGCAACTCGCATGCGGACTGGCCTTTCCTGAGGCCACCAGAGCGGGTCCCTGAGGTCCCCGTCGTAAGTCGAGAGCACCTTCCGCAACTCGAGAAAATCCAGGAGGTTTTCCCCTCCAGGCGAGATGAGGCCCATTTCCGCTGAGGCGTCTCGAGGCTAATCACACCTAACCTCTGGAACTTCCAAAGGGTCATTCACACCCTTGCTGCAACTCAAGAAGTTCCCCGACATACCCGTCTCCACTTGAGAGGAAGCATGAGAGTCCCGCTCACATCCAGAGGAGCCCCGTTTCCGCCTCCTAGCTCGAGAGGAGGGATCCTTTCCTTGCGTGGTCGAGAAATATTTCCCGGCGTTCCCGACGCATCTCAAGAGGTCGCGCTCTCCAGAGGAAAGGCGAGAGGAACTCCATGGTCGTGCCACCAATCCCAGAGTCCCCCAGATGTCTCAGTCCATTACCAGGGAAAACCTGTTTTCCCTGCACTGCCTCGACTTTCAAGCCGAGGATCGACTAACACCACGGTGGCACGTGGGACAGCCCTGTGGGAAAGCCTCGTGGGAAAGCCTTGTTGGAAAGCCTCGTGGGAAAGCCTCGAAGGGAAAGCCACTGATCCCTTGATCCAGGCGACTGGAGCATGACACTGCTGCTACAGCTAGGGAGGAAAGCGCAGGTGCATGCCCCCACTCGAGACGAGGACTGACTCCCCTGGGGAGACTCCAGAAGTACCCCAAGATCCATGTCAGCACTGCAGAGGAAACCTCAGGTTCCGGCACTGACTCCACACAAGGTCTTAGGCCCCGGCATCGACGGGAGAGGAATCCCGAGAGGCCCCGAGCAATTCGCATGGGGAGTGGCCTTTTCTGAGGCCCCCAGAGCGGGTCGTTGAGGTCCCCGTCGTAAGTCGAGAGCAACTGCCGCTATCTCGAGAAAATCCAGGAGGTTCTCCCCTCCAGGCGAGATGAGGCCCATTTCTGCTGAGGCGTCTCGAGGCTAATCACACCTAATCTCTGGAACTTCCAAACGGTGCTTCACACCTCTGGCTGCAACTCAAGATGTTCCCCTACATACCGTTTCCACTCGAGAGGAAGCACGAGAGTCCCGCCCACATCCAGAGGAGCCCCGTTTCTGCCTACTAGCTCGAGAGGAGGGATCCTTTCCCTGCGTCATCGGGAAAGAAATCCCGGCGTTCCCGTCGCATCTCAAGAGGAGGCGCTCTCCACAGGAAAGGCGAGAGGAACTCCAGGGTCGTGCCACCTTTCCCAGAGTCCCCAAGATGTCTCAGTCCATTCCAGGGAAACCTGTTTTCCCTGCACTGCCTCGACATTCAAGCCGAGGATCGACTCACACCGCGATGGCAGGTTGGACAGCCCTGTGGGAAAGCCTCGTGGGAAAGCCTCGTGTGAAAGCCTCGAGGGAAAGCCACAGATCCCTTGATCCACGCGTAGGGAAGCGTGACACTGCTGCTACAGCTCGGGAGGAAAGCGCACGTGCATGCCCCCACTCGAGACGAGGACTGACTCCCCTGGGGAGACTCCAGAAGTACCCCAAGATCCATGTTAGCACTGGAGAGGAATCCTCAGGTTCCGGCACCGACTCCACACAAGCTATTAGGCCCCGTCATCGACGTGAGAGGAATCCCGAGAGGCCCCCGAGCAACTCGCATGGGGACTGGCCTTTCCTGAGGCCACCAGAGCGGGTCCCTGAGGTCCCAGTCGTAAGTCGAGGGCACCTGCCGCAACTCGAGAAAATCCAGGAGGTTCTCCCCTCCAGGCGAGATGAGGCCCATTTCGGCTGAGGCGTCTCGAGGCTAATCACATCTAACATCTGGAACTTCCAAAGGGTCCTTCACACCCTTGCTGCAACTCAAGAAGTTCCCCGACATACCCGTCTACACTCGAGAGGAAGCACCAGAGTCCCGCCCACATCCAGAGGAGCCCCGTTTCCGCCTCCTAGCTCGAGAGGAGGGATCCTTTCCCACCGTGGTCAGGAAAATATTCCCGGCGTTCCCTTTGCATCTCAAGAGGAGGCGCTCTCCACAGGAAAGGCGAGAGGAACTCCAGGGTCGTGCCACCATTCCCAGAGGCCGCTGGATGTCTCAGTCCAATTAGAGGGAAAACTTTTTTCCCTGCACTGCCTCGACTTTCAAGCCGAGGATCGACTCACACCACGGTGGCACGTGGGACAGCCCTGTGGGAAAGCCTCGTGGGAAAGCCTTGAGGGAAAGACACAGATCCCTTGATCCACGCGAAGGGAAGCGCGACACTGCTGCTACAGCTCGGGAGGAAAGCGCACGTGCATGCCCCCACTCGAGACGAGGACTGACTCCCCTGGGGAGACTCCAGAAGTACCCCAAGATCCAATGTCAGCACTGGAGAGGAATCCTCTGGTTCCGGCACCGACTCCACACAAGGTCTTAGGCCCCGGCATCGACGGGAGAGGAATCCCGAGAGGCCCCCGAGCAACTCGCATGCGGACTGGCCTTTCCTGAGGCCACCAGAGCGGGTCCCTGAGGTCCCCGTCGTAAGTCGAGAGCACCTTCCGCAGCTCGAGAAAATCCAGGAGGTTTTCCCCTCCAGGCGAGATGAGGCCCATTTCCGCTGAGGCGTCTCGAGGCTAATCACACCTAACCTCTGGAACTTCCAAAGGGTCATTCACACCCTTGCTGCAACTCAAGAAGTTCCCCGACATACCCGTCTCCACTCGAGAGGAAGCACGAGAGTCCCGCCCACATCCAGAGGAGCCCCGTTTCCGCCTCCTAGCTCGAGAGGAAAGATCCTTTCCCTGCGTGGTCGGGAAAGAATTCCCGGGTTCCCGTCGCATCTCAAGAGGAGGCGCTCTCCACAGGAAAGGCGAGAGGAACTCCAGGGTCGTGCCACCATTCCCTGAGTCCCCCAGATGTCTCCAGTCCATTCCAGGGAAATCTGTTTTCCCTTCACTGCCTCGACTTTAAAGCCGAGGATCGACTCACACCACAGTGGCACGTGGGAAAGCCCTGTGGGAAGCCTCGTGGGAAAGCGTCATGGGAAAGTCTAGAGGGAAAGCCACAGATCCCTTGATCCACGAAAAGGGAAGCGTGAAACTGCTGCTACAGCTCGGGAGGAAATCACACGTGCATGCCCTCTCTCGTGACGAGGACTGACTCCCCTGGGGAGACTCCAGAAGTACCACAAGATCCATGTCGGCACTGGAGAGGAATCCTCAGGTTCCGTCACTGAGTCCACACAAGGTCTTAGGCCCCAGCATCGACGGGAGAGGAATCCCGAGAGGCCCCGGAGAAACTCGCATGGGGACTGGCCTTTCCTGAGGCCACCAGAGCGGGTCCCTGAGGCCCTCGTCGTAAGTCGAGAGCACCTGCCGCAACTCGAGAAAATCCAGGAGGTTCTCCCCTCCAGGCGAGATGAGGCCCATTTCGGCTGAGGCAACTAGGGGTAATCACACTTAAACTCTCGGAACTTCGAAAGGGTCCTTCACACCCTTGCTGCAACTCAAGAAGTTCCCCGACATATCCGTCTCCACTCAAGAGGAACCCGAGCGTCCCGCCCGTATCCAGAGTGGCCCCGTTTCCGCCTGCTAGCTCGAGAGGAGGGATCCTTTCCCTGCGTGGTCCTGAAAGAATTCCTAGCGTTCCCGTCTCATCTCAAGAGGAGGCGCTCTCCACAGTAAAGGCGAGAGGAACTCCAGTATCAGGCCCCATTCCCAGAGTCCCCCAGATGTCTCAGTCCATTCCAGGGAAACCTGTTTTCCCTGCACTGCCTCCACTTTCAAGCTGAGGATCGACTCACACCACAAGGGCACGTGGAAAAGCCCTGTGGGAAAGCCTCTTGGGAAAGCCTCATGGGAAAGCCTCGAGGGAAAGCCCCTGATCCCTTGATCCAAGCGAAGGGAACCGTGACACTGCTGCTACAGGTCGGGAGGAAAGCGCACGTGCATGCCCCCACTCGAGACGAGGACATACGCCTCTGGGGAGACTTCAGAAGACCCCGAAGATCCATGTCGGCACTGCAGAGGAATCCTCACGTTCCGGCACTGACTCCACACAAGGTCTTAGGCCCCGGCATCGAGGGGAGAGGAATCCCGAGAGGCCCCCGAGCAACTCACATGGGGACGGGCCTTTCCTGAGGCCACAAGAGCGGGTCCCTGAGGTCCCAGTCGTAAGTCGAGAGCACCTGCCGCAATTCGAGAAAATCCAGGAGGTTCTCCCCTCCAGGCGAGATGAGGCCCATTTCCGCTGAGGCGTCTCCAGGAAAATCACACCTAACCTCTGGAACTTCCAAAGGGTCCTTCACACCCTTGCTGCAACTCAAGAAGTTCCCCGACATACCCGTCTCCACACGAGAGGAAGCAGGAAAGTCCCGCCCACATCAAGAGAAGCCACGTTTCCGCCTCCTAGCTCGAGAGGTTTGATCCTTTCCCTGCGTGGTCAGGAAAGAATTCGCGGCGTTCCCGTCACATCTGAAGAGGAGGCGCTCTCCAGAGGAAAAGCGAGAGGAACTCCAGGTACCTGCCACCATTCCCAGAGTCCCCCAGATGTCTCAGTCCATTCCAGGGAGACCTGTTTTCCCTGCACTGCCTCGACTTTCAAGCCGAGGATCGACTCACACCACAGTGGCACGTGGGGCAGCCCTGTGGGAAAGCCTCCTGGGAAGCCTCGAGGGAAAGCCACAGATCCCTTGATTCACGCGAAGGTAAGCGTGACAATGTTGCTAAAGCTCGGGAGGAAAGTGCACGTGCATGCCCCCACTCGAGTAGAGGACTGACTGTCCTGGGGAGACTCCAGAAGTACCCCAAGATCCATGTCAGCACTGGAGAGGAATCATCAGGTTTCGGCACCGACTCCACAGAAGGTCTTAGGCCCCGGCATCTACGAGAGAGGAATCCCGAGAGGCCCCGGAGCAACTCGCATGGGGACTGGCCTTTCCTGAGGCCACCAGAGCGGGTCCCTGAGGTCCCCTCGTAAGTCGAGAAAACCTGCCGCACCTCGAGAAAATTCAGGAGGTTCTCCCCTCCAGGCGAGATGAGGCCCATTTCCGCTGAGGCGTCTCGAGGCTAATCACACCTAACCTCTGGAACTTCCAAAGGGTCCTTCACACCCTTGCTGCACCTCAAGAAGTTCCCCAACATACCCGTCTCCACTCGAGAGGAAGCACGAGAGTCCCGCCCACAACCAGAGGATCCCCGTTTCCCCCTCCTAGTTCGAGAGGTGGGATCCGTTTCCCTGTGTGGTCGGAAAAGAATTCCCGGCGTTCCCGTCGGATCTCAGAGGAGGCGCTATCCACAAGAAAGGCGAGAGGAACTCCAGGGTCGTGCCACCATTCCCAGAGTCCCCGAGATGTCTCAGTCCATTCCAGGGAAACCTGTTTTCCCTGCACTGCCTCGACTTTCAAGCCGAGGATCGACTCACACCACGGTGGCACGTGGGACAGCCCTGTGGGAAAGCCTCGTGGGAAAGCCTCGTGGGAAAGCCTCGAGGGAAAGCCACAGATCCCTTGATCCACGCGAAGGGAAGCGTGACACTGCTGCTACAGCTCGGGAGGAAAGCGCACGTGCATGCCCCCACTCGAGACGAGGACTGACTCCCCTGGGGAGACTCCAGAAGTACCCCAAGATCCATGTCAGCACTGGAGAGGAATCCTCAGGTTCCGGCACCGACTCCACACAAGGTCTTAGGCCCCGGCATCGACGGGAGAGGAATCCCGAGAGGCCCCCGAGCAACTCGCATGGGGACTGGCCTTTCCTGAGGCCACCAGAGCGGGTCCCTGAGGTCCCCGTCGTAAGTCGAGAGCACCTGCCGCAACTCGAGAAAATCCAGGAGGTTCTCCCCTCCAGGCGAGATGAGGCCCATTTCCGGCTGAGGCGTCTCGAGGCTAATCACATCTAACATCTGGAACTTCCAAAGGGTCCTTCACACCCTTGCTGCAACTCAAGAAGTTCCCCGACATACCCGTCTCCACTCGAGAGGAAGCACGAGAGTCCCGCCCACATCCAGAGGAGCCCCGTTTCCGCCTCCTAGCTCGAGAGGAGGGATCCTTTCCCTGCGTGGTCGGGAAAGATATTCCCGGCGTTCCCGTCGCATCTCAAGAGGAGGCGCTCTCCACAGGAAAGGCGAGAGGAACTCCAGGGTCGTGCCACCATTCCCAGAGTCCGCCAGATGTCTCAGTCCATTCCAGGGAAACCTGTTTTCCCTGCACTGCCTCGACTTTCAAGCCGAGGATCGACTCACACCACGGTGGCACGTGGGACAGCCCTGTGGGAAAGCCTCGTGGGAAAGCCTCGTGGAAAGCCTCGAGGGAAAGCCACAGATCCCTTGATCCACGCGAAGGGAAGCGCTGACACTGCTGCTACAGCTCGGGAGGAAAGCGCACGTGCATGCCCCCACTCGAGACGAGGACTGACTCCCCTGGGGAGACTCCAGAAGTACCCCAAGATCCATGTCAGCACTGGAGAGGAATCCTCAGGTTCCGGCACCTGACTCCACACAAGGTCTTAGGCCCCGGCATCGACGGGAGAGGAATCCCGAGAGGCCCCGAGCAACTCGCATGCGGACTGGCCTTTCCTGAGGCCACCAGAGCGGGTCCCTGAGGTCCCCGTCGTAAGTCGAGAGCACCTTCCGCAACTCGAGAAAATCCAGGAGGTTCTCCCCTCCAGGCGAGATGAGGCCCATTTCCGCTGAGGCGTCTCGAGGCTAATCACACCTAACCTCTGGAACTTCCAAAGGGTCATTCACACCCTTGCTGCAACTCAAGAAGTTCCCCGACATACCCGTCTCCACTCGAGAGGAAGCACGAGAGTCCCGCTCACATCCAGAGGAGCCCCGTTTCCGCCTCCTAGCTCGAGAGGAGGGATCCTTTCCCTGCGTGGTCGGAAAGATATTCCCGGCGTTCCCGTCGCATCTCAAGAGGAGGCGCTCTCCAGAGGAAAGGCGAGAGGAACTCCATGGTCGTGCCACCATTCCCAGAGTCCCCCAGATGTCTCAGTCCATTCCAGGGAAACCTGTTTTCCCTGCACTGCCTCGACTTTCAAGCCGAGGATCGACTCACACCACGGTGGCACGTGGGACAGCCCTGTGGGAAAGCCTCGTGGGAAAGCCTCGTGGGAAAGCCTCGAGGGAAAGCCACATGATCCCTTGATCCACGCGAATGGAAGCATGACACTGCTGCTACAGCTCGGGAGGAAAGCGCACGGTGCATGCCCCCACTCGAGACGAGGACTGACTCCCCTGGGGAGACTCCAGAAGTACCCCAAGATCCATGTCAGCACTGGCAGAGGAATCCTCAGGTTCCGGCACTGACTCCACACAAGGTCTTAGGCCCCGGCATCGACGGGAGAGGAATCCCGAGAGGCCCCGAGCAACTCGCATGGGGACTGGCCTTTTCCTGAGGCCACCAGAGCGGGTCCCTGAGGTCCCCGTCGTAAGTCGAGAGCAACCTGCCGCAATCTCGAGAAAATCCAGGAGGTTCTCCCCTCCAGGCGAGATGAGGCCCATTTCTGCTGAGGCGTCTCGAGGCTAATCACACCTAATCTCTGGAACTTCCAAAGGGTCCTTCACACCCTTGGCTGCAACTCAAGAAGTTCCCCGACATACCGTCTCCACTCGAGAGGAAGCACGAGAGTCCCGCCCACATCCAGAGGAGCCCCGTTTCCGCCTACTAGCTCGAGAGGAGGGATCCTTTCCCTGCGTGGTCGGGAAAGAATTCCCGGCGTTCCCGTCGCATCTCAAGAGGAGGCGCTCTCCACAGGAAAGGCGAGAGGAACTCCAGGGTCGTGCCACCATTCCCAGAGTCCCCAAGATGTCTCAGTCCATTCCAGGGAAACCTGTTTTCCCTGCACTGCCTCGACATTTCAAGCCGAGGATCGACTCACACCGCGATGGCAGGTTGGACAGCCCTGTGGGAAAGCCTCGTGGGAAAGCCTCGTGTGGAAAGCCTCGAGGGAAAGCCACAGATCCCTTGATCCACGCGTAGGGAAGCGTGACACTGCTGCTACAGCTCGGGAGGAAAGCGCACGTGCATGCCCCCACTCGAGACGAGGACTGACTCCCCTGGGGAGACTCCAGAAGTACCCCAAGATCCATGTCAGCACTGGAGAGGAATCCTCAGGTTCCGGCACCGACTCCACACAAGCTATTAGGCCCCGCATCGACGGGAGAGGAATCCCGAGAGGCCCCCGAGCAACTCGCATGGGGACTGGCCTTTCCTGAGGCCACCAGAGCGGGTCCCTGAGGTCCCAGTCGTAAGTCGAGGGCACCTGCCGCAACTCGAGAAAATCCAGGAGGTTCTCCCCTCCAGGCGAGATGAGGCCCATTTCGGCTGAGGCGTCTCGAGGCTAATCACATCTAACATCTGGAACTTCCAAAGGGTCCTTCACACCCTTGCTGCAACTCAAGAAGTTCCCCGACATACCCGTCTCCACTCGAGAGGAAGCACCAGAGTCCCGCCCACATCCAGAGGAGCCCCGTTTCCGCCTCCTAGCTCGAGAGGAGGGATCCTTTCCCTGCGTGGTCAGGAAAGATATTCCCGGCGTTCCCGTCTGCATCTCAAGAGGAGGCGCTCTCCACAGGAAAGGCGAGAGGAACTCCAGGGTCGTGCCACCATTCCCAGAGTCCGCCAGGATGTCTCAGTCCAATTCCAGGGAAACCTGTTTTCCCTGCACTGCCTCGACTTTCAAGCCGAGGATCGACTCACACCACGGTGGCACGTGGGACAGCCCTGTGGGAAAGCCTCGTGGGAAAGCCTTGAGGGAAAGACACAGATCCCTTGATCCACGCGAAGGGAAGCGCTGACACTGCTGCTACAGCTCGGGAGGAAAGCGCACGTGCATGCCCCCACTCGAGACGAGGACTGACTCCCCTGGGGAGACTCCAGAAGTACCCCAAGATCCATGTCAGCACTGGAGAGGAATCCTCTGGTTCCGGCACCGACTCCACACAAGGTCTTAGGCCCCGGCATCGACGGGAGAGGAATCCCGAGAGGCCCCCGAGCAACTCGCATGCGGACTGGCCTTTCCTGAGGCCACCAGAGCGGGTCCCTGAGGTCCCCGTCGTAAGTCGAGAGCACCTTGCCGCAGCTCGAGAAAATCCAGGAGGTTTCCCCTCCAGGCGAGATGAGGCCCATTTCCGCTGAGGCGTCTCGAGGCTAATCACACCTAACCTCTGGAACTTCCAAAGGGTCATTCACACCCTTGCTGCAACTCAAGAAGTTCCCCGACATACCCGTCTCCACTCGAGAGGAAGCACGAGAGTCCCGCCCACATCCAGAGGAGCCCCGTTTCCGCCTCCTAGCTCGAGAGGAAGGATCCTTTCCCTGCGTGGTCGGGAAAGAATTCCCGGCGTTCCCGTCGCATCTCAAGAGGAGGCGCTCTCCACAGGAAAGGCGAGAGGAACTCCAGGGTCGTGCCACCATTCCCAGAGTCCCCCAGATGTCTCCAGTCCATTCCAGGGAAATCCTGTTTTCCCTTCACTTGCCTCGACTTTCAAAGCCGAGGATCGACTCACACCACAGTGGCACGTGGGAAAGCCCTGTGGGAAGCCTCGTGGGAAAGCGTCATGGGAAAGTCTAGAGGGAAAGCCACAGATCCCTTGATCCACGAAAAGGGAAGCGTGACACTGCTGCTACAGCTCGGGAGGAAATGCAGCACGTGCATGCCCTCTACTCGTGACGAGGACTGACTCCCCTGGGGAGACTCCAGAAGTACCACAAGATCCATGTCAGGCACTGGAGAGGAATCCTCAGGTTCCGTCACTGACTCCACACAAGGTCTTAGGCCCCAGCATCGACGGGAGAGGAATCCCGAGAGGCCCCCGAGCAACTCGCATGCGGACTGGCCTTTCCTGAGGCCACCAGAGCGGGTCCCTGAGGTCCCCGTCGTAAGTCGAGAGCACCTTCCGCAACTCGAGAAAATCCAGGAGGTTTTCCCCTCCAGGCGAGATGAGGCCCATTTCCGCTGAGGCGTCTCGAGGCTAATCACACCTAACCTCTGGAACTTCCAAAGGGTCATTCACACCCTTGCTGCAACTCAAGAAGTTCCCCGACATACCCGTCTCCACTTGAGAGGAAGCACGAGAGTCCCGCTCACATCCAGAGGAGCCCCGTTTCCGCCTCCTAGCTCGAGAGGAGGGATCCTTTCCTTGCGTGGTCGAGAAATATTTCCCGGCGTTCCCGACGCATCTCAAGAGGTCGCGCTCTCCAGAGGAAAGGCGAGAGGAACTCCATGGTCGTGCCACCAATTCCCAGAGTCCCCCAGATGTCTCAGTCCATTACCAGGGAAAACCTGTTTTCCCTGCACTGCCTCGACTTTCAAGCCGAGGATCGACTAACACCACGGTGGCACGTGGGACAGCCCTGTGGGAAAGCCTCGTGGGAAAGCCTTGTTGGAAAGCCTCGTGGGAAAGCCTCGAGGGAAAGCCACTGATCCCTTGATCCAGGCGACTGGAGCATGACACTGCTGCTACAGCTAGGGAGGAAAGCGCACGGTGCATGCCCCCACTCGAGACGAGGACTGACTCCCCTGGGGAGACTCCAGAAGTACCCCAAGATCCATGTCAGCACTGCAGAGGAAACCTCAGGTTCCGGCACTGACTCCACACAAGGTCTTAGGCCCCGGCATCGACGGGAGAGGAATCCCGAGAGGCCCCGAGCAATTCGCATGGGGAGTGGCCTTTTCTGAGGCCACCAGAGCGGGTCGTTGAGGTCCCCGTCGTAAGTCGAGAGCAACTGCCGCTATCTCGAGAAAATCCAGGAGGTTCTCCCCTCCAGGCGAGATGAGGCCCATTTCTGCTGAGGCGTCTCGAGGCTAATCACACCTAATCTCTGGAACTTCCAAACGGTGCTTCACACCTCTGGCTGCAACTCAAGATGTTCCCCTACATACCCGTTTCCACTCGAGAGGAAGCACGAGAGTCCCGCCCACATCCAGAGGAGCCCCGTTTCTGCCTACTAGCTCGAGAGGAGGGATCCTTTCCCTGCGTCATCGGGAAAGAAATTCCCGGCGTTCCCGTCGCATCTCAAGAGGAGGCGCTCTCCACAGGAAAGGCGAGAGGAACTCCAGGGTCGTGCCACCATTCCCAGAGTCCCCAGATGTCTCAGTCCATTCCAGGGAAACCTGTTTTCCCTGCACTGCCTCGACATTTCAAGCCGAGGATCGACTCACACCGCGATGGCACGGTTGGACAGCCCTGTGGGAAAGCCTCGTGGGAAAGCCTCGTGTGAAAGCCTCGAGGGAAAGCCACAGATCCCTTGATCCACGCGATAGGGAAGCGTGACACTGCTGCTACAGCTCGGGAGGAAAGCGCACGTGCATGCCCCCACTCGAGACGAGGACTGACTCCCCTGGGGAGACTCCAGAAGTACCCCAAGATCCATGTCAGCACTGGAGAGGAATCCTCAGGTTCCGGCACCGACTCCACACAAGGTCTTAGGCCCCGTCATCGACGTGAGAGGAATCCCGAGAGGCCCCGAGCAACTCGCATGGGGACTGGCCTTTCCTGAGGCCACCAGAGCGGGTCCCTGAGGTCCCAGTCGTAAGTCGAGAGCACCTGCCGCAACTCGAGAAAATCCAGGAGGTTCTCCCCTCCAGGCGAGATGAGGCCCATTTCGGCTGAGGCGTCTCGAGGCTAATCACATCTAACATCTGGAACTTCCAAAGGGTCCTTCACACCCTTGCTGCAACTCAAGAAGTTCCCCGACATACCCGTCTCCACTCGAGAGGAAGCACCGAGAGTCCCGCCCACATCCAGAGGAGCCCCGTTTCCGCCTCCTAGCTCGAGAGGAGGGATCCTTTCCCCGTGGTCAGGAAAGAATTCCCGGCGTTCCCGTCGCATCTCAAGAGGAGGCGCTCTCCACAGGAAAGGCGAGAGGAACTCCAGGGTCGTGCCACCATTCCCAGAGTCCCGCAGATGTCTCAGTCCATTACAGGGAAAACCTGTTTTCCCTGCACTGCCTCGACTTTCAAGCCGAGGATCGACTCACACCACGGTGGCACGTGGGACAGCCCTGTGGGAAAGCCTCGTGGGAAAGCCTCTGAGGGAAAGACACAGATCCCTTGATCCACGCGAAGGGAAGCGCGACACTGCTGCTACAGCTCGGGAGGAAAGCGCACGTGCATGCCCCCACTCGAGACGAGGACTGACTCCCCTGGGGAGACTCCAGAAGTACCCCAAGATCCATGTCAGCACTGGAGAGGAATCCTCTGGTTCCGGCACCGACTCCACACAAGGTCTTAGGCCCCGGCATCGACGGGAGAGGAATCCCGAGAGGCCCCGAGCAACTCGCCATGCGGACTGGCCTTTCCTGAGGCCACCAGAGCGGGTCCCTGAGGTCCCCGTCGTAAGTCGAGAGCACCTTCCGCAGCTCGAGAAAATCCAGGAGGTTTCCCCTCCAGGCGAGATGAGGCCCATTTCCGCTGAGGCGTCTCGAGGCTAATCACACCTAACCTCTGGAACTTCCAAAGGGTCATTCACACCCTTGCTGCAACTCAAGAAGTTCCCCGACATACCCGTCTCCACTCGAGAGGAAGCACGAGAGTCCCGCCCACATCCAGAGGAGCCCCGTTTCCGCCTCCTAGCTCGAGAGGAAGATCCTTTCCCTGCGTGGTCGGGAAAGAATTCCCGGCGTTCCCGTCGCATCTCAAGAGGAGGCGCTCTCCACAGGAAAGGCGAGAGGAACTCCAGGGTCGTGCCACCATTCCCTGAGTCCCCCAGATGTCTCCAGTCCATTCCAGGGAAATCTGTTTTCCCTTCACTGCCTCGACTTTAAAGCCGAGGATCGACTCACACCACAGTGGCACGTGGGAAAGCCCTGTGGGAAAGCCTCGTGGGAAAGCGTCATGGGAAAGCCTAGAGGGAAAGCCACAGATCCCTTGATCCACGAAAAGGGAAGCGTGAAACTGCTGCTACAGCTCGGGAGGAAA
Source organism: Capra hircus (assembly GCF_001704415.2). Classification (NCBI taxonomy): domain Eukaryota; kingdom Metazoa; phylum Chordata; class Mammalia; order Artiodactyla; family Bovidae; genus Capra; species Capra hircus. Next base: position 9,536 of record NW_017201134.1, on the reverse strand, counting down.
TGCACACGTGCATGCCCTCTCTCGTGACGAGGACTGACTCCCCTGGGGAGACTCCAGAAGTACCACAAGATCCATGTCAGCACTGGAGAGGAATCCTCAGGTTCCGTCACTGAGTCCACACAAGGTCTTAGGCCCCAGCATCGACGGGAGAGGAATCCCGAGAGGCCCCGGAGCAACTCGCATGGGGACTGGCCTTTCCTGAGGCCACCAGAGCGGGTCCCTGAGGTCCCTCGTCGTAAGTCGAGAGCACCTGCCGCAACTCGAGAAAATCCAGGAGGTTCTCCCCTCCAGGCGAGATGAGGCCCATTTCCGGCTGAGGCGACTCGAGGCTAATCACACCTTAAACTCTCGGAACTTCCGAAAGGGTCCTTCACACCCTTGCTGCAACTCAAGAAGTTCCCCGACATATCCGTCTCCACTCGAAGAGGAAGCACCGAGAGTCCCGCCCACATCCAGAGGAGCCCCGTTTCCGCCTCCTAGCTCGAGAGGAGGGATCCTTTCCCTGCGTGGTCCGGAAAGAATTCCTAGCGTTCCCGTCTGCATCTCAAGAGGAGGCGCTCTCCACAGGAAAGGCGAGAGGAACTCCAGGTATCAGTGCCACCATTCCCAGAGTCCCCCAGATGTCTCAGTCCATTCCAGGGAAACCTGTTTTCCCTGCACTGCCTCCGACTTTCAAGCCTGAGGATCGACTCACACCACAGGTGGCACGTGGGAAAGCCCTGTGGGAAAGCCTCGTTGGGAAAGCCTCATGGGAAAGCCTCGAGGGAAAGCCACTGATCCCTTGATCCAAGCGAAGGGAACCGTGACACTGCTGCTACAGCTCGGGAGGAAAGCGCACGTGCATGCCCCCACTCGAGACGAGGACATGACTCCTCTGGGGAGACTCCAGAAGTACCCCGAAGATCCATGTCGGCACTGCAGAGGAATCCTCACGGTTCCGGCACTGACTCCACACAAGGTCTTAGGCCCCGGCATCGACGGGAGAGGAATCCCGAGAGGCCCCCGAGCAACTCGCATGGGGACGGGCCTTTCCTGAGGCCACCAAGAGCGGGTCCCTGAGGTCCCCAGTCGTAAGTCGAGAGCACCTGCCGCAATCTCGAGAAAATCCAGGAGGTTCTCCCCTCCAGGCGAGATGAGGCCCATTTCCGCTGAGGCGTCTCCGAGGCTAAATCACACCTAACCTCTGGAACTTCCAAAGGGTCCTTCACACCCTTGCTGCAACTCAAGAAGTTCCCCGACATACCCGTCTCCACTCGAGAGGAAGCAGGAGAGTCCCGCCCACATCCAAGAGGAGCCACCGTTTCCGCCTCCTAGCTCGAGAGGAGGGATCCTTTCCCTGCGTGGTCAGGAAAGAATTCGCCGGCGTTCCCGTCGCATCTCAAGAGGAGGCGCTCTCCAGAGGAAAGGCGAGAGGAACTCCAGGTACGTGCCACCATTCCCAGAGTCCCCCAGATGTCTCAGTCCATTCCAGGGAAACCTGTTTTCCCTGCACTGCCTCGACTTTCAAGCCGAGGATCGACTCACACCACAGTGGCACGTGGGGACAGCCCTGTGGGAAAGCCTCCGTGGGAAAGCCTCGAGGGAAAGCCACAGATCCCTTGATTCCACGCGAAGGAAGCGTGACACTGCTGCTACAGCTCGGGAGGAAAGCGCACGTGCATGCCCCCACTCGAGTACGAGGACTGACTCCCTGGGGAGACTCCAGAAGTACCCCAAGATCCATGTCAGCACTGGAGAGGAATCCTCAGGTTCCGGCACCGACTCCACACAAGGTCTTAGGCCCCGGCATCGACGGAGAGAGGAATCCCGAGAGGCCCCGGAGCAACTCGCATGGGGACTGGCCTTTCCTGAGGCCACCAGAGCGGGTCCCTGAGGTCCCCGTCGTAAGTCGAGAGCAACCTGCCGCACCTCGAGAAAATCCAGGAGGTTCTCCCCTCCAGGCGAGATGAGGCCCATTTCCGCTGAGGCGTCTCGAGGCTAATCACACCTAACCTCTGGAACTTCCAAAGGGTCCTTCACACCCTTGCTGCAACCTCAAGAAGTTCCCCGACATACCCGTCTCCACTCGAGAGGAAGCACGAGAGTCCCGCCCACATCCAGAGGAGCCCCGTTTCCGCCTCCTAGCTCGAGAGGAGGGATCCTTTCCCTGCGTGGTCGGAAAGAATTCCCGGCGTTCCCGTCGCATCTCAGAGGAGGCGCTCATCCACAGGAAAGGCGAGAGGAACTCCAGGGTCGTGCCACCATTCCCAGAGTCCCCGAGATGTCTCAGTCCATTCCAGGGAAACCTGTTTTCCCTGCACTGCCTCGACTTTCAAGCCGAGGATCGACTCACACCACGATGGCAGGTGGGACAGCCCTGTGGGAAAGCCTCGTGGGAAAGCCTCGTGGGAAAGCCTCGAGGGAAAGCCACAGATCCCTTGATCCACGCGAAGGGAAGCGTGACACTGCTGCTACAGCTCGGGAGGAAAGCGCACGTGCATGCCCCCACTCGAGACGAGGACTGACTCCCCTGGGGAGACTCCAGAAGTACCCCAAGATCCATGTCAGCACTGGAGAGGAATCCTCAGGTTCCGGCACCGACTCCACACAAGGTCTTAGGCCCCGGCATCGACGGGAGAGGAATCCCGAGAGGCCCCCGAGCAACTCGCATGGGGACTGGCCTTTCCTGAGGCCACCAGAGCGGGTCCCTGAGGTCCCCGTCGTAAGTCGAGAGCACCTGCCGCAACTCGAGAAAATCCAGGAGGTTCTCCCCTCCAGGCGAGATGAGGCCCATTTCGGCTGAGGCGTCTCGAGGCTAATCACACTCTAACATCTGGAACTTCCAAAGGGTCCTTCACACCCTTGCTGCAACTCAAGAAGTTCCCCGACATACCCGTCTCCACTCGAGAGGAAGCACCGAGAGTCCCGCCCACATCCAGAGGAGCCCCGTTTCCGCCTCCTAGCTCGAGAGGAGGGATCCTTTCCCTACCGTGGTCGGGAAAGATATTCCCGGCGTTCCCGTCGCATCTCAAGAGGAGGCGCTCTCCACAGGAAAGGCGAGAGGAACTCCAGGGTCGTGCCACCATTCCCAGAGTCCGCCAGGATGTCTCAGTCCATTCCAGAGGAAAACTGTTTTCCCTGCACTGCCTCGACTTTCAAGCCGAGGATCGACTCACACCACGGTGGCACGTGGGACAGCCCTGTGGAAGCCTCGTGGGAAAGCCTCGTGGGAAAGCCTTGAGGGAAAGACACAGATCCCTTGATCCACGCGAAGGGAAGCGCTGACACTGCTGCTACAGCTCGGGAGGAAAGCGCACGTGCATGCCCCCACTCGAGACGAGGACTGACTCCCCTGGGGAGACTCCAGAAGTACCCCAAGATCCATGTCAGCACTGGAGAGGAATCCTCAGGTTCCGGCACCGACTCCACACAAGGTCTTAGGCCCCGGCATCGACGGGAGAGGAATCCCGAGAGGCCCCCGAGCAACTCGCATGCGGACTGGCCTTTCCTGAGGCCACCAGAGCGGGTCCCTGAGGTCCCCGTCGTAAGTCGAGAGCACCTTCCGCAACTCGAGAAAATCCAGGAGGTTTTCCCCTCCAGGCGAGATGAGGCCCATTTCCGCTGAGGCGTCTCGAGGCTAATCACACCTAACCTCTGGAACTTCCAAAGGGTCATTCACACCCTTGCTGCAACTCAAGAAGTTCCCCGACATACCCGTCTCCACTCGAGAGGAAGCATCGAGAGTCCCGCCCACATCCAGAGGAGCCCCGTTTCCGCCTCCTAGCTCGAGAGGAGGGATCCTTTCCCTGCGTGGTCGAGAAAATATTCCCGGCGTTCCCGTCGCATCTCAAGAGGAGGCGCTCTCCACAGGAAAGGCGAGAGGAACTCCATGGGTCGTGCCACCATTCCCAGAGTCCCCCAGATGTCTCAGTCCATTACCAGGGAAAACCTGTTTTCCCTGCACTGCCTCGACTTTCAAGCCGAGGATCGACTCAACACCACGGTGGCACGTGGGACAGCCCTGTGGGAAAGCCTCGTGGGAAAGCCTTGTGGAAAGCCTCGTGGGAAAGCCTCGAAGGAAAGCCACTGATCCCTTGATCCACGGCGACATGGGAAGCATGACACTGCTGCTACAGCTAGGGAGGAAAGCGCACGTGCATGCCCCCACTCGAGACGAGGACTGACTCCCCTGGGGAGACTCCAGAAGTACCCCAAGATCCATGTCAGCACTGGCAGAGGAAACCTCAGGTTCCGGCACTGACTCCACACAAGGTCTTAGGCCCCGGCATCGACGGGAGAGGAATCCCGAGAGGCCCCGAGCAATTCGCATGGGGAGTGGCCTTTCCTGAGGCCACCCAGAGCGGGTCGTTGAGGTCCCCGTCGTAAGTCGAGAGCAACCTGCCCTATCTCGAGAAAATCCAGGAGGTTCTCCCCTCCAGGCGAGATGAGGCCCATTTCTGCTGAGGCGTCTCGAGGCTAATCACACCTAATCTCTGGAACTTCCAAACGGTGCTTCACACCTCTGGCTGCAACTCAAGAATGTTCCCCTACATACCCGTTTCCACTCGAGAGGAAGCACGAGAGTCCCGCCCACATCCAGAGGAGCCCCGTTTCTGCCTACTAGCTCGAGAGGAGGGATCCTTTCCCTGCGTCATCGGGAAAGAAATCCCGGCGTTCCCGTCGCATCTCAAGAGGAGGCGCTCTCCACAGGAAAGGCGAGAGGAACTCCAGGGTCGTGCCACCTTTCCCAGAGTCCCCAAGATGTCTCAGTCCATTCCAGGGAAACCTGTTTTCCCTGCACTGCCTCGACATTCAAGCCGAGGATCGACTCACACCGCGATGGCAGGTTGGACAGCCCTGTGGGAAAGCCTCGTGGGAAAGCCTCGTGTGAAAGCCTCGAGGGAAAGCCACAGATCCCTTGATCCACGCGTAGGGAAGCGTGACACTGCTGCTACAGCTCGGGAGGAAAGCGCACGTGCATGCCCCCACTCGAGACGAGGACTGACTCCCCTGGGGAGACTCCAGAAGTACCACCAAGATCCATGTTAGCACTGGAGAGGAATCCTCAGGTTCCGGCACCGACTCCACACAAGCTATTAGGCCCCGCATCGACGTGAGAGGAATCCCGAGAGGCCCCCGAGCAACTCGCATGGGGACTGGCCTTTCCTGAGGCCACCAGAGCGGGTCCCTGAGGTCCCCGTCGTAAGTCGAGGGCACCTGCCGCAACTCGAGAAAATCCAGGAGGTTCTCCCCTCCAGGCGAGATGAGGCCCATTTCGGCTGAGGCGTCTCGAGGCTAATCACATCTAACATCTGGAACTTCCAAAGGGTCCTTCACACCCTTGCTGCAACTCAAGAAGTTCCCCGACATACCCGTCTCCACTCGAGAGGAAGCACCAGAGTCCCGCCCACATCCAGAGGAGCCCCGTTTCCGCCTCCTAGCTCGAGAGGAGGGATCCTTTCCACTCGTGGTCGGGAAAGATATTCCCGGCGTTCCCGTTGCATCTCAAGAGGAGGCGCTCTCCACAGGAAAGGCGAGAGGAACTCCAGGGTCGTGCCACCATTCCCAGAGGCCGCTGGATGTCTCAGTCAATTCAGAGGGAAAACTTTTTTCCCTGCACTGCCTCGACTTTCAAGCCGAGGATCGACTCACACCACGGTGGCACGTGGGACAGCCCTGTGGGAAAGCCTCGTGGGAAAGCCTTGAGGGAAAGACACAGATCCCTTGATCCACGCGAAGGGAAGCGCTGACACTGCTGCTACAGCTCGGGAGGAAAGCGCACGTGCATGCCCCCACTCGAGACGAGGACTGACTCCCCTGGGGAGACTCCAGAAGTACCCCAAGATCCATGTCAGCACTGGAGAGGAATCCTCAGGTTCCGGCACCGACTCCACACAAGGTCTTAGGCCCCGGCATCGACGGGAGAGGAATCCCGAGAGGCCCCCGAGCAACTCCCATGGGGACTGGCCTTTCCTGAGGCCACCAGAGCGGGTCCCTGAGGTCCCCGTCGTAAGTCGAGAGCACCTTGCCGCAACTCGAGAAAATCCAGGAGGTTTTCCCCTCCAGGCGAGATGAGGCCCATTTCCGCTGAGGCGTCTCGAGGCTAATCACACCTAACCTCTGGAACTTCCAAAGGGTCATTCACACCCTTGCTGCAACTCAAGAAGTTCCCCGACATACCCGTCTCCACTCGAGAGGAAGCACGAGAGTCCCGCCCACATCCAGAGGAGCCCCGTTTCCGCCTCCTAGCTCGAGAGGAAGGATCCTTTCCCTGCGTGGTCGGGAAAGAATTCCCGGCGTTCCCGTCGCATCTCAAGAGGAGGCGCTCTCCACAGGAAAGGCGAGAGGAACTCCAGGGTCGTGCCACCATTCCCATGAGTCCCCCAGATGTCTCAGTCCATTCCAGGGAAACTCTGTTTTCCCTTGCACTGCCTCGACTTTCAAGCCGAGGATCGACTCACACCACAGGTGGCACGTGGGACAGCCCTGTGGGAGGAAAGCCTCATGGGAAAGCTCTAGAGGGAAAGCCACAGATCCCTTTGATCCACCGAAAGGGAAGCGTGAACACTGCTGCTACAGCTCGGGAGGAAATGCACACGTGCATGCCCTCTCTCGAGACGAGGACTGACTCCCCTGGGGAGACTCCAGAAGTACCACAAGATCCATGTCAGCACTGGAGAGGAATCCTCAGGTTCCGCACCGACTCCACACAAGGTCTTAGGCCCCGGCATCGACGGGAGAGGAATCCCGAGAGGCCCCGAGCAACTCGCATGGGGACTGGCCTTTCCTGAGGCCACCAGAGCGGGTCCCTGAGGTCCCCGTCGTAAGTCGAGAGCACCTGCCGCAACTCGAGAAAATCCAGGAGGTTCTTCCCCTCCAGGCGAGATGAGGCCCATTTCCGCTGAGGCGTCTCGAGGCTAATCACACCTAAACCTCTGGAACTTCCAAAGGTCCTTCACACCCTTGCTGCAACTCAAGAAGTTCCCCGACATACCCGTCTCCACTCGAGAGGAAGCACGAGAGTCCCGCCACATCCAGAGGAGCCCCGTTTCCGCCTCCTAGCTCGAGAGGAGGGATCCTTTCCCTTGCGTGGTCGGAAAAGAATTCCCGGCTTCCCGTACGCATCTCAAGAGGCGCGCTCTCCACAGGAAAGGCGAGAGGAAACTCCATGGTCGTGCCACCATTCCCAGAGTCCCCCAGATGTCTCAGTCCATTCCAGGGAAACCTGTTTTCCCTGCACTGCCTCGACTTTCAAGCCGAGGATCGACTCACACCACGGTGGCACGTGGGACAGCCCTGTGGGATCGTGGAAAGCCTCGTGGGAAAGCCTCGTGGGAAAGCCTCGAGGGAAAGCCACTGATCCCTTGATCCACGCGACGGGAGCATGACACTGCCTGCCTACAGCTCGGGAGGAAAGCGCACGTGCATGCCCCACTCGAGACGAGGACTGACTCCCCTGGGGAGACTCCAGAAGTACCCCAAGATCCATGTCAGCACTGGCAGAGGAATCCTCAGGTTCCGGCACCGACTCCACACAAGGTTTAGGCCCCGCATCGACGGGAGAGGAATCCCGAGAGGCCCCGAGCAACTTCGCATGGGGACTGGCCTTTTCCTGAGGCCACCAGAGCGGGTCCCTGAGGTCCCCGTCGTAAGTCGAGAGCACCTGCCGCCAATCTCGAGAAAATCCAGGAGGTTCTCCCCTCCAGGCGAGATGAGGCCCATTTCCGCTGAGGCGTCTCCGAGGCTAATCACACCTAACCTCTGGAACTTCCAAAGGTGTCCTTCACACCTCTTGCTGCAACTCAAGAATGTTCCCCGACATACCCGTCTCCACTCGAAGAGGAAGCACGAGAGTCCCGCCCACATCCAGAGGAGCCCCCGTTTCCGCCTCCTAGCTCGAGAGGAGGGATCCTTTCCCTGCGTCGTCCGGGAAAGAATTCCCGGCGTTCCGTCGCATCTCAAGAGGAGGCGCTCTCCACAGGAAAGGCGAGAGGAACTCCAGGGTTCGTGCCAACCATTCCCAGAGTCCCCCAAGATGTCTCAGTCCATTCCAGGGAAACCTGTTTTCCCTGCACTGCCTCGACATTTCAAGCCGAGGATCGACTCACACCACGGATGGCACGTTGGACAGCCCTGTGGGAAAGCCTCGTGGGAAAGCCTCGTGGGAAAGCCTCGAGGGAAAGCCACAGATCCCTTGATCCACGCGTAGGGAAGCGTGACACTGCTGCTACAGCTCGGGAGGAAAGCGCACGTGCATGCCCCCACTCGAGACGAGGACTGACTCCCCTGGGGAGACTCCAGAAGTACCACCAAGATCCATGTTCAGCACTGGAGAGGAATCCTCAGGTTCCGGCACCGACTCCACACAAGCTATTAGGCCCCGTCATCGACGTGGAGAGGAATCCCGAGAGGCCCCCGAGCAACTCGCATGGGGGACTGGCCTTTCCTGAGCCACCAGAGCGGGTCCCTGAGGTCCCCAGTCGTAAGTCGAGGGCACCTGCCGCAACTCGAGAAAATCCAGGAGGTTCTCCCCTCCAGGCGAGATGAGGCCCATTTCGGCTGAAGGCGTCTCGAGGCTAATCACACTAACATCTGCAACTTCCAAAGGGTCCTTCACACCCTTGCTGCAACTCAAGAAGTTCCCGCACATACCCGTCTCACTCGAGAGGAAGCACCGAGAGTCCCGCCACATCCAGAGGAGCCCCGTTTCCCCTCCTAGCTCGAGAGGAGGGATCCTTTCACCGTGGTCAGGAAAATAATTCCCGGCGTTCCCCTTGCATCTCAAGAGGAGGCGCTCTCCACAGGAAAGGCGAGAGGAACTCCAGGTCGTCTGCCACCATTCCCAGAGGCCCGCTGGATGTCTCAGTCATTAGGGAAACTTTTTTCCCTGCACTGCCTCGACTTTCAAGCCGAGGATCGACTCACACCACGGTGGCACGTGGGACAGCCCTGTGGGAAAGCCTCGTGGGAAAGCCCTTGAGGGAAGACACAGATCCCTTGATCCACGCGAAGGGGAAGCCGACACTGCTGCTACACTCGGGAGGAAGCGCACGTGCATGCCCCCACTCGAGACGAGGACTGACTCCCCTGGGGAGACTCCAGAAGTACCCCAAGATCAATGTCAGCACTGGAGAGGAATCCTCTGGTTCCGGCACCGACTCCACACAAGGTCTTAGGCCCCGGCATCGACGGGAGAGGAATCCCGAGAGCCCCCGAGCAACTCCATGCGGACTGGCCTTTCCTGAGGCCACCAGAGCGGGTCCCTGAGGTCCCGGTAAGTCGGAGCACCTTCCCAGCTCGAGAAATCCAGGAGGTTCCCCTCCAGGCGAGATGAAGGCCCATTTCCGCTGAGGCGTCTCGAGGCTAATCACACCTAACTCTGGACATTCCAAAGGGTCATTCACACCTTGCTGCAACTCAAGAAGTTCCCCGACATACCCGTCTCCACTCGAGAGGAAGCACGAGAGTCCCGCCCACATCCAGGAAGGAGCCCCCGTTCCGCCCCTTCCCTAAGTCGAAGATTGAAAAAATTCGTTTCTCCTAAACTGGAAATTCTG
>NW_017201133.1:0-6787 GCF_001704415.2 Capra hircus | reverse complement strand
CAGATGGAATTTAGTCTCCTCTCTAGGTTAAGAGAACAAAGTTTTCTTAGAAGCAATTTTTGATAACAGACTATGGATTTCTTTACAGACTATGGATTCTTTACCTTTCATTGATTTATAATTGTTTTCATCTAAGCTTTCCCCACTCTTGCAAGTTCCCTTAACCCTTCAGATTCTTCTCGTGGGACCAAGATCTCACTTTCCTCCAGAGGGACAATCCAAGCTTTTTATTAGTTGATCTGCCCCTGACATCAGAGTCATTTGAGCACGAGTTGGCCTATAATTTAGGCATGAAACTATGACTACATAAAGAAAAGGTGACTTTATGATTCAGGGATGGCCATGATATGCCTTGCACTTCAGAGAAAATGGGTTAAAATGATTTTTTTTTCTTCAAAACTGCACAGCCAGTTCTTTCAGCATATGCAATTGAAAACATCTAGTCATTAGGTCAGTTTTCATTCCAATCCCAAAGAAAGGCAATGACAAAGAATATTCAAGCTGCTGCACAATTGCACTCATCTCACACACTAGTAAAGTAATGCTCAAAATTCTCCAAGTTCACATGAACTGTGAACTTCCAAATGTTCAAGAGGGATTTAAAACATGCAGAGAAACCAGAGATCAAACTGCCAACATCCACTGGATCATTGAAAAAGCAAGAGAGTTCCAGAAAAAAAGACATCTATTTCTGCTTTATTGACTATGCCAAAGCCTTTGACTGTGTGGATCACAATAAACTGGGAAAAATTCTGAAAGAGATGGGAATACCAGACCACCTGACCTGTCTCTTGAGAAACCTGTATGCAGGTCAGGAAGAAACAGTTCGAACTGGACATGGAACAACAGACTGGTTCTAAATAGGAAAAGGAATATGTCAAGGCTGTATATTGTCACCCTGCTTATTTAACTTATATGCAGAGTACATCATGAGAAACACTGGGCTGGAGGAAGCACACGCTGGAATCCAGATTGCTGGGAGAAATATCAAGAATCTCAGATATGCAGATGACACCACCCACCACTTATGGCAGAAAGTGAAGAAGAACTAAAGAGTCTCCTGATGAAAGTGAAAGAGGAGAGTGAAAAAGTTAGCTTAAAGCTCAGCATTCAGAAAACTAAAATCATTGCATCCAGTCTCATCACTTCATGGCAAATAGATGGGAAAACATTGGAAACAGCAGCAGACTATTTTGGGGGGCTTGGAAATCACTGCAGGTGATGGCTGCCTCCATGAACTTAAAACATATTTATGACTTGGAAGAAAAGTGATGACCAAACTAGACAGCATATTAAAAAGCCGAGACGTTGCTTTGCCAACAAAGATCCATCCAGTCAAGGCTATGGTTTTTCCATATGTCATGGATGGATATGAAAGATGTACTATAAAGAAAGTGACAGCTGAAAATTGGATGCTTTTGAACTGTGGTGTTGGAGAAGATGCTTGTAGGTCGCTTAGACTACAAGGAGACGCAACCACTCCATCCTAAAGGAAATCAGGTCTGAATATACATTGGAAGGACTAATACTGAACCTGAAACTCCAATACTTTGGCCACTTGATGTGAAGAGCTGACTCACTTGGAAGTTGCTTTGATTTGCCTGTGAGTGTGGGAGCCCTCCCTGGGCAAAGGGCCTCAGGGGTCATTGCCACTGAATCACGACCTCCAAGCAAGCGCATTCCAGCTGTGTGACATTCAGGAAGCAGGAGACTGGGAAAACTATCTTCCTTAGAGGAAGGAAAGTCATCCACAGAGAGTGTGTTTTCAGGCCTCTCTTTGCAGCAAGTGTTTTGCTTCTCAGACATCAGAGCTGCAGGCTTGCTCTGAGGGCCTCAATTGCAGAGTCAGGGCTGTGTGTCTCACTGCACTTTCCAAGCATTGCAGACACATTCCTAGGTTGGAGCAGTGCTTCCCATGAGAAAGAAGCCTCGGGAGTGTGTCTGAGCGGGCTGAGTGCCATGCTAGGGTCACCTAGTCGAGGGCACCTTGCACATCCAATGGGCCCCAGGCGAGTAGCTATGGACCGGCCCTTCGGTTGAGATATCCCAAAGCAGGGAACAAAGCTAGCTCTGTCAGAAGGAGGAAAACAGCAATGGGATGGATTTTCAAGCAGTTGCTAAGTCACACCACGTTAGGGCTCCCCGGGAAAGAAATGCGAATTTTGGCCTCTAGGCCCAGTATCCAGATGTGTGCACAGGATATTTTCCCCACAGGATCCAAGAATGTTCCAGACAGACCTAAGCTCACTAGCTCTCTCCTGCAGAGGAAATGAAATATTGTTGCTGAACCACGAAAAGATGCTGGGATTCTTGGCTTATGGAGGAGAAGAATTCAATCCAGGGCCCAAGACGAGGCTTGATTGCTCAGAGCTTTTGTGCAATAGAGTTTTATTAAAGGATAAAGGAGATAGAGAAAGCTTCTGACAGAGACATCACAAGGGGCAGAAAGCGTACCCCCTTGCTAGTGTTAGTAATGGAGTTATATACTCTCCAATAAGTTATGACAACGAACAAAAGAATGTCTGGAGGTTGTAAAGACTCACTAGACCTACTCCCATAATTGACATTTTAAGATAACAGGATTAGCCAGAAGGTTTTTTCCAGAGACCGTCCTCAAGAAGGATGCATGATTGTTATATAATCCTAAGGAATGTAGAGGGAAAAACAGTTTGTCCTTCTTCCTCCTTGAGAATTCTAGACCCCTCTCTCCTTGGGGACCCTTGAACTTCTTAGAAACCTGCCTTGGCAATGACTCTCTCAGAAACATGATTGAACAGCCGTTTGGAGCTTCCTTTGACTTTCCCTGGGAGGGAGGGAGCCCTCCCTGAGCACAGGGCCTCAGGGGCCATGGCCAATGAAAAAAATCTCCCAGCAAGTGCTTTTCAGCCCTGTGTGACTCTCAGCCCACAGGAGGCTGAGAAAACTCTCTTCCTTGGAGGAAGGAAAGGCAGCCCAAGAGTGTGTTTTCAGGCCTGTATCTTGCAGCAAGTGTTTGGCTTGTTAGACAGAAGACCTGCAGGCCTGTTCCAACAGACTCAATTCCAGAATCAGGGCCTTGTGTCTCCCTGCAGTTTCCTGGCCTTGCAAACACATTCCTAGGTGAGAGCAGTCCTGCCCATGGGGAGGCTGCGGGAGTGTGTCTGAGGGGGCCAGGTGTCATGCTGGGGTCACCTGGTCGAGGGCACCTTGCACCTCCAATGGACCCCAGGCAAGGAGTTGCAGGCCACCACCTTGCTTCTGAAATCCCAAAATGGGGAGCAAAGCTCGCTCTGTCAGAGGGAAGAAAACAGCAACAGGATGGATTTTCAAGCAGTTGCTAGGCTGTACTGCGTTAGGGCTCCAAGGAAGGAAAATGCGAATTTTAGCCCCTACGACTGGTATCCAGGTGGGCTCCCAGGATGATTTCCCCGCAGGATCCAAGAACGTTCCAGACAGACCTGGGCTCACTAGCTCCCTCCTGCAGAGGAAACATGAGAGAACAGCTGTTTGGAGGTTGCTTTGACTTCCCCTGGGAGGGTAGGATCCCTCCCTGGGTGCAGGGCCTCAGGGGCCATTGCCGCTGAGAAATGCCCTCTAAGCCAGACCTTTCAGCCTTGTATGACTCAGCACGGAGGAGACTGGAAAAGCTCTCTTCCTTGGAGGAAGGAAAGGCAGCCCCAGAGAGTGTGTTTTCACACCTGTATCTTGCAGCAAGTGTTTGGCGTCTCAGACGTCAGACCTCCAGGCCTGCTCCAACGGCCTCAGTTCCAGAGTCAGGGCCGTGTGTCTCCCTGCATTTTCTGAGCCTTGGGAACACATTCCTAGGTCAGAACAGTCCTGCCCATGGGGAAGGAGGCTGCGGGAGTGTGTCTGAGGGGGTCGGGTGCCATGCTGGGGTCCAATAGACCCGGTACCTCCAATAGACCCCAGGACAACAGCGGTGGGGCTCCCCCTGGCTTCCGAAATGCCAAAGCGAGAAGCAAAGCTAGCTCTATCAGAAGGAAGAAAAGAGCAATCGGATGGATGTTCAGGCTGTTGCTGGGCCGCACCACTTCAGGGTCCCCCCCGAGAGGAACAGGCGCCCTGTGGCCCCTAGGTCCGATATGCAGGTTAACACACACAGGGTGTGTCCCCATAGGAGCCAAGAATTTTCCTGACAGACCTAGGCTCACTAGAGCTCTCCTACAGGGCAAAAGGGGTAGAACAGACTGTGGATGTGACTCTGCCTTTCCCAGCGAGCATGGGGCCCTCCCTACGGCCCCGGGCTCCAGGGAAAATTGTCCCTGAAAAATGACCTCCAAGAAGCGCTTTTCCAGCAGGCTGGGATGCAGAGTTCACAGGATGCGGGGAAAGTGATCGTCCTTCAGGGAAGAAGAGGCAGCCACCCAGTGTGTGTTTGCAAGCCTGTATTTGGAAGAAACTGGTTAGCTCCTTCAAGGGGAGACCTCCAGGTCTGCTCAGAGGACCGAAATTCCAGAGGCAGCACCATGCATCTCCCCTGTCCTTTCTGAGCCTTGGAAAGACATTCCTAGCTTATAGCGGTATTGCTCATGAAGAAGCAGGATGCAGGAATGTGTCAGACATGACTGGGTGCCTTCCTGGGTTCAGCTCCGTGAGGGGCCTTTCCACTCAAAGTAGGTCCCATGCCTGGGGGGAGGAAGTGGGGCCCGCTTGCCTCCAAATTGCCAAAGGCTGGAACAAAGCTAGTTCTATCAGAGGTAAGAAAAGAGCAATTGGATGGATGTGGAAGCTGTTGCTGGGCCGCACTGCTTCAGGCCCCCCACCCCTCCGCCCCGAGAGAAACAGGCGCCCTGTGGCCCCTAGGTCCTGGATGCAGTTTCACACATAGAATGTGTCCCCATAGGAGCCAAGAATTTTCCTGACAGACCTAGGCTCACTAGAGCTCTCCTACAGAGCAAAGGGGATGGGACAGATGTGTGGCTGTGGCTCTGCCTTTCCCTGGGAGTGTGGAGCCGCTCCCTATGGCCCCGGGCTCCAGGGGAAATTGCCCCTGAATAATGACCTCCAAGAAGCGCTTTTCCAACTGGCTGAGACGTGGAGTTCTCAGGATGCAGGGAAAGCGAGTGTCCTTCGGGGAAGCAAAGGCAGTCACCTGTTATCATGACTTACTAGAATAGTAGGTACCTTCTCCGGTTGGGCAGAGGCCTTCCCTACCTGATCTGAAAAAGAAAATGAAGTAGCTCGCTGATTTGAGAAATAATTCCCAGACTTGGGTTTCCAACCAGTATAGAATCCGACAATGGCCCTGTCTTTGTAGCCGCGTTAATTAACAGGTATGTGAAGCTCTAAATATCAGTGGAAATTACATACAGCATATAGGCCCCAGTGTTCTGGAATGGTGGAAAGAAACAACCAAACTCTTGAAGAGACACTTTCAAAATGGATCATAGAGACTGACTGTACATGGATGGGCTTGCTTCCGGCAGACTTACTCATATTACGGGTAACCGCACGTTCCCACAGTTGTTGTCCTTATGAAATTTTCTATGGGAGACCCCCTCCCACAGTGAGGCAGGTGTTAGCAGATTTGCCACAAGTAAGGGGGTGGGATTTCACAGCAGATGGAACAATTAGGTAAGGTAATAAATCAGGTAACTAAGTTTGTATAAAAAAGAATATCATTCCCCCTTGAGGAACAGATTCATGAATTTGTGCTCAGTGATCAGGTGTGGCTCAATGACTGGAAACACAATTCCTTGGCCTGACATCGGAAAGGTCCTTATACTGTTGTTTTAGCCACAATTCTGAAAGAGATGGGAATACCAGACCACCTAACCTGCCTCTTGAGAAATCTGGATGAAGGTCAGGAAGCAACAGTTAGAGCAGGACATGGAACAACAGACTGGTTCCAAAAAGGAAAAGGAGTATGTCAAGGCTGTATATTGTCACCCTGTTTATTTAACTTCTATGCAGAGTACATCATGAAAAATGCTGGGATGGAAGATACATGAAGCTGGAATCAAGATTGCCGGTAGAAATATCAATAACTTAGATATGCAGATGACACCACCATTATGGCAGAACGTGAAGAGGAACGGGTATGTCGGGGAACTTCTTGAGTTGCAGCAAGGGTGTGAAGGACCCTTTGGAAGTTCCAGAGGTTAGGTGTGGTTAGTCTCGAGATGCCTCAGCGGAAATGGGCCTCATGTCGCCTGGAATGGAGAGGCTCCTGGATATTCCCGAGTTTCAGCAGGTGCTCTCGAGTTACGACGGGGATTCAGGGACCCGCTCTGGCGGCCGCAGGAAAGGCCAGTTATCATGCGTGTTGCTAGGGGGCCTCTCGTGATTCCTCTCCCGTCGATGCCGGGGCCTAAGACCTTGTGTGGAGTCGGGGCCGGAAGCTGAGGATTCCTCTCCAGTGCTGACATGGATTTTGGGGTACTTCTGGAGTCTCCACAAGGGAGTCAGGCCTCGTCTCGAGTGGGGGCATGAGCGTGCCCTTTCCTCCCATGCTGTAGCAGCAGTGTCACGCTTCCCCTTGCGTGGACCAAGGGATCTGTGGCTTTCCCTCGAGTCTTTCCCACGAGGCTTTCCCACAGGGCTGTCCCACGTGTCACGGTGGTGTGAGTCGATCCTCGGCTGAAAGCCGAGGCAGTGCAGGGAAAACAGGTTCCTGTGGAATGGACTGAGACATCTGGGGAGTCTTGGAATGGTGGCACGACCCTGCAGTTCCTCTCCCCTTTCCTTTGGAGAGCGCCTCCTCTTGAGATGCGATGGGAATGCCGGGAATTCTTTCCCGACCAAGCAGGGAAAGGATCCCTCCTCTCGAGCTACGAGCCGGAAACGG
>NW_017201132.1:0-6787 GCF_001704415.2 Capra hircus | reverse complement strand
GCGTCCTTCACACCCTTCCTGCAACTCAAGAAGTTCCCCCCGACATACCCGTCTCCACTCGAGAGGAAGCATGAGAGTCCCGCCCAAATCCAGAGGAGCCCCGTTTCCGCCTCCTAGCTCGAGGGGAGGGATCCTTTCCCAGCATGGTCGGGAAAGAATTCCCGGCGTTCCCGTTGCATCTCAAGAGGAGGCGCTCTCCACAGGAAAGGCGAGAGGAACTCCAGGGTCTGGCCACCATTCCCAGAGTCCCCTGGAAGTCTCAGTCCATTCCAGGGAAAGCTGTTTTCCCTGCACTGCCTCGACTTTCAAGCCGAGGATCGACTCACACCACGGTGGCAGCACGTGAGACAGCCCTGTGGGGAAAAGCCTCGAGAAAGACACAGATCCCTTGATCCACGAAAAGGGAAGCATGACACTGCTGCTACAGCTCGGGAGGAAATCGCACGTGCATGCCCCCTCTCGAGACAAGGACTGACTCCCCTGGGGAGACTCCAGAAGTACCACAAGATCCATGTCGGCACTGGAGAGGAATCCTCAGGTTCCGTCACTGAGTCACACAAGGTCTTAGGCCCCAGCATCGACGGGAGAGGAATCCCGAGAGGCCGGGAGAAACTCGCATGGGGACTGGCCTTTCCTGAGGCCACCAGAGCGGTCCCTGAGGTCCCCGTCGTAAGTCGAGAGCACCTGCCGCAACTCAGAGAAATCCAGGAGGTTCTCCCCTCCAGGCAAGATAAGGCCCATTTCTGCTGAGGCGTCTCGAGGCTAATTACACCTAACCCCTGGAACTTCCACAGGGTCCTTCACACCCTTCCTGCAACTCAAGAAATTCCCCTTCATACCCGTCTCCACTCGAGGGGAAGCACGAGAGTCCCGCCCACATCCAGAGGAGCCCCGTTTCCGCCTCCTAGCTCGAGAGGAGGGATCCTTTCCCTGCATGCTTGGGAAAGAATTCCAGCGTTCCCGTCGCATCTCAAGAGGAGGCGCTCGACACAGGAAAGGCGAGAGGAACTCCAGGGTCGTTCCACATTCCCAGAGTCCCCCAGATGTCTCAGTCCATTCCCGGAAACCTGTTTTCCCTGCACTGCCTCGACTTTCAAGCCGAGGATCGACTCACACCACAGTGGCACGTGGGACATCCCTGTGGGAAAGCTTCGTGCGAAAGCCTCGTTGGAAAGCCTGGAGGGAAAGCCACAGATCCCTTGATCCACGTGAAGGGAAGCGTGAAACTGCTGCTACAGCTCGGGAGGAAATCGCACGTGCATGCCCCACTCGAGACGAGGACTGACTCCCCTGGGGGAGACTCCAGAAGCACCCCAAGATCCATGTCAGCACTGGAGAGGAATCCTCAGGTTCCGGCACCGACTCCACACAAGGTCTTAGGCCCGGCATCGACGGAGAGGAATCCGAGAGGCCCCCCGAGCAACTTGCATTGGGACTGGCCTTTCCTGAGGCCACCAGAGCGGGTCCCTGAGGTCCCCATCGTAAGTCGAGAGCACCTGCCGCAACTCGAGAAAATCCAGGAGGTTCTCCTCTCCAGGCGAGATGAGGACCATTTCCGCTGAGGCGTCTCGAGGCTAAACACATCTAACATCTGGAACTTCCAAAGGGTCCTTCACACCCTTGCTGCAACCCAAGAAGTTCCCCGACATAACCGTCTACACTCGAGAGGAAGCACGAGAGTCCCGCCCACATCCACAGCAGCCCGGTTTCGGCCCCCATGCTCGAGAGGAGGGATCCTTTCCCTCCGTGGTCGGGAAAGAATTCCCGGCGTTCCCATCGCATCTCAAGCGGAGGCGCTCTCCATAGGATAGGCGAGAGGAACTCCAGGTTCGTGACACCTTTCCCAAAGTCCCCCAGATGTCTCCATCCATTCCAGGGAAACCTGTTTTCCCTGCACTGCCACGACTTACAAGCCGAGGATCGACTCACACCATGGTGGCACGAGGAACAGCCCTGTGGGAAAGCCTCGTGGAAAAAGCCTAAAGGAAAGCTTCAAGGGAAAGCCACAGATCCCTTGATCCACACCACGGGAAGGGTGACACAGCTGCTACAGCTCGGGGGGAAAGCGCACCGTGCATGGCCCCACTCGAGACGAGGACTGACTCCCCTGGGGAGACTCCAGAAGTACCCCAAGATCCATGTCAGCACTGGAGAGGAATCCTCTGGTTTCCGGCACCGACTCCACACAAGGTCTTAGGCCCCGGCATCGATGGGAGAGGAATCCCGAGAGGCCTCCGAGCAACTCGCATGGGGACTGGCCTTTCCTGAGGCCACCAGAGCGGGTCCCTGAGGTACCCGTCGTAAGTCGAGAACACCTGCCACAACTAGGGAAAATCCAGGAGGTTCTACCCTCCAGGCGAGATGAGGCCCATTTCGCTGAGGCGTCTCGAGGCTAATCACATCTAACATCTGGAACTTCCAAAGGGTCCTTCACACCCTTACTGCAACTCAAGAAGTTCCCCGACATACCCGTCTCCACTCGAGAGGAAACAGGAGAGTACCGCCCAGATCCAGAGGAGCCCCTTTTCCGCCTCCTATCTCGAGAGGAGGGATCCTTTCCCTGTGTGGTCCGGAAAGAATTCCCGGCATTCACCTCGCCATCTCAAAAGGAGGCACTCTCCACAGGAAAGGCGAGAGGAACTCCAGGGTCGTGCGACCATTTCCCGGGAGTACCCCAGATGTCTCAGTCAATTCCAGGGAAACCTGTTTCACTGCTCTGCCTCGAATTTCAAGCCAAGGATCGACTCACACAACGGTGACACGTGGGAAAGCCCTGTGGGAAAGCCTCGTCGGAAAGTCTCGAGGGAAAGCGTCGAGGGAAAGCCACAGATCCCTTGTTCAACCGGAAGGGAAGCGTGACACTGCTGCTACAGCTCGGGAGGAAATCGCATGTCCCTCCCCACACTCGAGATGCAGAATGACTTTCCTAGGGAGACTACAGAAGTACCCAAGATCCATGTCAGCACTGGAGAGGAATCCTCAGGTTTCGGCACCGACTCCACTCAAGATCTTAGGCCCCGGCATCGACGGGAGAGGAATCCCGACAGGACCCCGAGCAACTCGCATGGGGACTGGCCTTTCCTGAGGCCACCAGAGCGGGTCCCGGAGGTCCCCTTCGTAACTCGAGAGCACCTGCCACAACTCGAGAAAATCCAGGAGGTTCACCCCTCCAGGCGAGATGACGGCCGTTTCCCCTGAGGCGTCTCGAAGCTAATCACACCTAACTTCTGGAACTTCCAAACGGTCCTTCACACCCTTGTTGCAACTCAAGTTACCCGACATACCCGTCTCCACTCGAGAATAAGCACGAGAGTCCCGCCCACATCCAGAGGAGCCCCGTTTCCGCCTCATAGCTCGAGAGGAGGGATCCTTTCCCTGCGTGGTCACTCAAGAATTCCCGGGGTTCCTGTCGCTTCTGAAGAGGAGGCGCTCTCCACAGGAGAGGCGAGAGGAACTCCAGGGTCGTGCCACCATTCCCCGAGTCCCCCAGATGTCTCAGTCCATTCCAGGGAAACCTGTTTTCCCTGCACTGCCTCGACTTTCAAGCCGAGGATCGACTCACACTACGGTGGCATGTGCGACAGCATTGTGGGAAAGCCTCATGGGAAAGCCTCATGGGAAAGCCTCGAGGGAATGCCCCTTATCCCTTGATCCACGCCAAAGGAAGTGTGACACTGCTGCTACAACTCGGGAGGAAAGCGCACCTGCATGCCCCCACTAGAGACGAGGACTGACTCCCCTGGGGAGACTCCAGAAGTACCCCAAGATCCATGTCAGCATTGGAGAGGAATGCTCAGGTTTCGACACCGACTCCACACAAGGTCTTAGGCCCCGGCATCAATGGGAGAGGAATCCCGAGAGGCCCCCGAGCAACTCGCATGGGGACTGGCCTTTGCTGACGCCACCAAAGCGGGTCCCTGAGGTCCCCGTCATAAGTCGAGAGCACCTGCCGCAACTCGAGAAAATCCAGGAGGTTCTCCCCTCCAGGCGAGATGAGGCCCATTTCCGCTGAGGCGACTCGAGGCAAATCACACCTAACCTCTGGAACTTCCAAAGGGTCTTTCACACCCTTGCTGCAAATCAAGAAGCTCCCCGACATACCCGTTTCCACTCGAGAGGAAGCACGAGAGTCCCGCCCACATCCAGAGGAGGCCCGTTTCCGCCTCCTAGCTCAAGAGGAGGGGTCCTTCCACTGCGTGCTCAGGAAAGAAATACCGGGTTCCGTCGCATCTCAGGAGAACGCACTCTACACAGGAAAAGCGAGAGGAACTACAGGGTCGTGCCACCATTCCCCGAGTCCCCCCAGATGTCTCAGTCCATTCAAGGGAAAACCTGTTTTCCCTGCACTGCCTCGACTTTCAAACCGAGGATCGACTCACACTATCAGTGGCACGTGGGACAGCCATGTGGAAAAGCCTCGTGGGAAAGCCTCGTGGGAAAAACTCGAGGGAAAGCCCCTGATCCCTTGATCCACGCGAAGGGAAGCGCGACACTGCTGCTACAGCTCGGGAGGAAAGCGTCCATGCATGCCCCCCACTCGAGACGAAGACTGACTGCCCTGGGGAGACTCCAGAAGTACCCCAAGATCCATGTCAGCAGTGGAGAGGAATGCTCAGCTTCCGGCACCGACTCCACACAAAGATCTTAGGCCCCGGCATCGACCGGAGAGGAATCCCGAGAGGCCCCCGAGCAACTCGCATGGGACTGGCCTTTCCTGAGTCCACCCTGAGCGGGTCCTGTGGTCCCCGTCGTAAGTCGAGAGCAGCTGCCGCAACTCGAGAAAATCCTGGAGGTTCACTCCTCCAGGCGAGATGAGGCCCATTTCCGCTCAGGCGTCTCGAGGCTCATCACACCTAACCTCTGGAACTTCCAAAGGGTCCTGTACACCCTTGCTGCAACTCAAGAAGTTCCCCGACATACACGTCTCCACTCGAGAGGAAGCCCGAGAATTCTGCCAACATCCAGAGGAGCCCCGTTTCTGCCTCCTAGCTGGAGAGGAAGTATCCTTTCCCTGCGTGGTCGGGAAAGAATTCCCGGCATTCGGGTCGATCTCAAGAGGAGGCGCTCTCCACAGGAAAGGCGAGAGGATCTCCAGGGTCGTGCCACCATTCCCAGAGTCCCCCTGATGTCTCAGTCCATTCCAGTGAAACCTCTTTTTCCTGCACTGCCTCGACTTTCAAGCCGAGGATCGACTCACACCCCGATGGCACGAGGGACAGCCCTGTGGAAAGCCTCGAAGGAAAGCCACTGATCCCTTGATCCACGCAAAGGGAAGCGTGACACTGCTGCTACAGCTCGGGAGGAAAGCGCACGTGCATGCCCCCACTCGAGACGAGGACTGACTCCCCTGTGGAGACTCCAGAAGTACCTCAAGATCCATGTCAGCACTGGAGAGGAATCCTCAGGTTCCGGCACTGACTCCACACAAGGTCTTAGGCCCTAGCATCGACGGGAGAGGAATCCCGAGAGGCCCCGAGCAACACGCATGGGGACTGGCCTTTCCTGAGGCCACCAGAGCGGGTCCCTGAGGTCCCCGCCGTAAGTGCAGAGCTCCTGCCCCAACTCGAGAAAATCCAGGACGTTCTCCCCTCCAGGTGAGATGAGGCCCATTTCCGCTGAGGCGTCTCGAGGCTAATCACACCTAACCTCTGGAACTTCCAAAGGGTCCTTCACACCCTTGCTGCAACTCAAGAAGTTCCCCGACATACCCGTCTCCATTCGAGAGGAAGCACAAGAGTCCCGCCCACATCCAGAGGAGCCCCATTTCCACCTCATAGCTCGAGAGGAGGGATCCTTTCCTGCGTGGTCGGGAAAGAGTTCCCGGCGTTCCCGTTGCATCTCAAGAGGAGGCGCTCTCCACAGGAAAGGCGAGAGGAACTCCAGGGTCGTGCCACCATTCCCAGAGTCCCCCAGATGTCTCAGTCCATTCCAGGGAAACCTGTTTTCCCTGCACTGCCTCGACTTTCAAGCCGAGGATCGACTCACACCACGGTGGCACGTGGGACAGCCCATGGGAAAGCCTCTGAGAAAGCTTCTGGGGAAAGCCACAGATCCCTTGACCCACGCGAAGGGAAGCATGACACTGCAGCTACAGCTCGGGAGGAAAGCACAAGTCATGCCCCCATAAGAGACGAGGACTGACTCCCCTGGGGAGACTCCAGAAATACCCCTAGATCCTTGTCAGCACTGGAGAGGAATCCTCAGGTTCTGGAACCGACTCCACACAAGGTCTTGTTCCCTGGCATCGAAGAGAGAGGAATCCCGAGAGGCCCCGAGCAACTCGCATGGGGATTGGCCTTTCCTGAGGCCACCGGAGCGGGTCCCTGAGGTCCCCATCGTAAGTCGAGAGCACCTGCCGCAACTCAATAAAATCCAGGATGTTCTCCCTTCAAGGTGAGATGAGGCCCATTTCCGCTGAGGCGTCTCGAGTCTAATCACACCTAACCTCTGGAACTCCCAAAGGGTCCTTCACACCCTTGCTGAAACTCAAGAAGTTCCCCGACATACCCGTCTCCACTCGAGAGGAAGCACGAGAGTCCCGTCCACATCCAGAAGAGCCCCGTTTCCGCCTCCTAGCTCGAGAGGATGGATACTTTACCTGCGTGGTCGAGAAAGAATTCCCGGCGTTCAGGTCGCATCTTAAGAAGAGGCCCTCTCCACAGGAACGTCGAGAGGAACTCCAGGGTCATGATACCATTTCCAGAGTCCCCCGAGAGGTCTCAGTACATTCTAGCGAAAACTGTTTTCCCCGGCCTCGACTTTCAAGCGAGGATCCACTCACACACGG
>NW_017201131.1:0-6787 GCF_001704415.2 Capra hircus | reverse complement strand
AATGCACGTGCGCTATCCTCCGAGCTGAAGCAGCAGTGTCACGCTTCCCTTTGCCTGGATCACAGGATCAGGGGTTTTCCTCGAGGCTTTACAACGAGGGCTTTCCCACGAGGCTTTCCCACAGGGCTGTCCACGTGCCACCGGTGTGTGAGTCGATCCTCGGCTTGAAAGTCGAGGCAGTGCAGGGAAATCAGGTTTTCCTGGAATGGACTGAGATATCTGGGGACTCTCGGAATGGTCGCACGGCCCGGAGTTCCTCTCGCCTTTCCTGTGGAGAGCGGCCTCCTCTTGAGATGCGACGGGAACGCCGGGAAATTCTTTCCCAACCACGCAGGGAAAGGATCCCTCCTCTCGAGGCTAGGAGGCGAAACGGGGCTCCTCTTATGTGGGCGGGACTCTCGAACTTCCTCTCGAGTGGAGACGGGTATGTCGGGGAACTTCTTGAGTTGCAGCAAGGGTGTGAAGGATCCTTTGGAAGTTCCACAGAGGTTAGGTGTGATTAGCCTCGAGACGCCTCAGGGGAAATGGGCCTCATCTCGCCTGGAGGGGAGAACCTCCTGGATTTTCTCGAGTTGCGGCAGGTGCTCTCGACTTACGACGGGGACCGCTCTGTGGCCTCAGGAAAGGCCAGTCCCCTTGCGAATTGGGGGATTCATCCAGTTTGCCGGTTCCTAAGACCTTGTGTTGAGTCGGTGACGGAACCTGAGGATTCTCCAGTGCTGACATGGATCCTGGGTACTTCTGGAGTCTCCCCAGGGGAGTCAGTCCTCGTCTCGAGTGGGGGAATGCACGTGCCATTTCCTTCCGAGCTGTAGCAGCAGTGTCGCGCTTGGTGGATCAAGGGATCAGGGGCTTTCCTCGAGGCTTTCCCACGAGGCTTTCCCACAGGGCTGTCCCACGTGCCACCGTGGTGTGAGTCGAACCTCGGCTTGAAAGTCGAGGCAGTGCAGGGAAAACAGGTTTCCCTGGAATGGATTGAGAAATCTGGGGTCTCTGGGAATGTTGGCACGACCCTGGAGTTCCTCTCGCCTTTCCTGTGGAGAGCGCCTCCTCTTGAGATGCGACGGGAACGCGGGAATTCTTTCCCGAACACGCAGGGAAAGGATCCCTCCTCTCGAGCTAGGAGGCGGAAACGGGGCTATTCTGGATATGGGCGGGACTCTCGTGCTTCCTCGAGTGGAGACGGGTATGTCGGGGAACTTCTTGAGTTGCAGCAAGGGTGTGAAGGACCCTTTGGAAGTTCCAGATGTTAGATGTGATTAGCCTCGAGATACCTCAGCGGGAATGGGCCTCATCTCGCCTGGAGGGAAGAACCTCCTGGATTTTCTCGAGTTGCGGCAGGTGCTCTTGACTTACGACGGGGACCCAGGGACCCGCTGGTGGCCTCAGGAAAGGCCAGTCCCCATGCGAGTTGCTCGGGGCCTCTTGGGTTTCCTCTCCCGTCGATGCCAGCGCCTAAGATCTTGTGTGGAGACGCTGCCAGAACCTGAGCATTCCTCTCCAGTGCAGAAATGGATCTTGGTGTACTTCTGGAGTCTCCCCAGGGGAGTCACTCTTCGTCTCGAGTGGGGGCATGCACGTGCGCTTTCCTCCCGAGCTGAAGCAGCAGTGTCACGCTTCCCTTCGCTTGGATCAATGGATCTGTGGCTTTCCCTCGGAGGCTTTCCCACAAAGCTTTCCCACGAGGCTTTCCCGCAGGGCTCTCCCACGTGCCACCGTGGTGTGAGTCGATCCTCGGCTTGAAAGTCGAGGCAGTGCAGGGAAACAGGTTTCCCTGGAATGGACTGAAACTTCTGGGGGACTCTGGGAATCGAGGCACGACCATGGAGTTCCTCTCCCCTTTCCTGTGGAGAGCGCCTCCTCTTGAGATGCCGACGGAACGCCGGGAATTCTTTCCCGACCACGCAGGGAAAGGATCCCTCCTCTCGAGCTAGGAGGAGGAAACGGAGCTCCTCTGGATGTGCGGGGAACTCTCGTGCTTCCTCTCGAGTAGAAACGGGTATGTCGGGGAACTTCTTGAGTTGCAGCAAGGGTGTGAAGGAATCTTTGGAAGTTCCAGATGTTAGTTATGATTAACCTCCAGACGCCTCAGCGGAAATGGGCCTCATGTCGCCTGGAGGGGAGAACCTCCTGGATTTTCTCGAGTTGCGGCAGGTGCTCTCGACTTACGATGGGGACCTCTGGGACCCGCTCTGGTGGCCTCAGGGAAGGCCAGTCCCCATGCGAGTTGCTCGGGGTCCTCTCGGGATTCCTCTCCCGAACGATGCCGGGGCTTAAGACCTTGTGTGGAGTTGGTGCCTGAACCTGAGGATTCCTCTCCAGTGCTGACATGGATCTTGGGGTACTTCTGGAGTCTCCCCAGGGGAGTAAGCCCTCGTCTCAAGTGGGGGCATGCACGTGCGCTTTCCTCCCGAGCTGTAGAAGCAGTGTTGCATTTCCCTTCGCGTGGATCAAGGGATCTGTGGCTTTCCCTCGAGGCTTTCCCACGAGGTTTTCCCACGAGCCTTTCCCACAGGGCGGTCCCACGTGCCGCCTTCTTGTGAGTCGATACTCGGCTTGAAAGTCGACGCAGTGCAGGGAAAACAGGTTTCCCTGGAATGGACTGAGACCTCTGGGGGACTCTGGGAATGGTGACACGACCCTGAAGTTCCTCTCCCTTACCTGTGGAGAGCGCCTCCTCTTGAGATGCGTCGGAAACGCCTTGAATTCATTCCCTACCACGCAGGGAAAGGATCCCTCCTCTCGAGCTAGGAGGCGGAAACGGGGCTCCTCTGGATGTGGGCGGGACTATGGAGCTTCCTCTCTACTGGAGACGGGTATGTCGGGGAACTTCTTGAGTTGCAGCAAAAGTGTGAAAGACCCTTTGGAAGTTCCAGAAGTTAGATTTGATTAGCCTCGAGACGCCTCAGTTTAAATGGGCCTCATCTCTCCTGGAGGGGAGAACCTCCTGGATTTTCTCGAGTTGCGACAGGTGCTCTCGACTCACGACGGGGACCTCAGGGACACGCTCTGGTGGCCTCAGAAAAGGCCAGTCCCCATGCGAGTTGCTCGGGGCCTCTCGGGATTCCTCTCCCGTCGATGCCGGGGCCTAAGATCTTGTGTGGCGTCGGTGCCGGAATCTGAGTATTCCTCTTCAGTGCTGACATGCTTCTTGGGGTACTTATGGAGTCTCCCCAGGGGAGTCAGTCCTCGTCTCGAGTGGGGGCATGCACGTGCGCTTTCCTCCCGAGCTGTAGCAGCAGTGTCGTAATTCCCTTTGCGTGGATCAAGGGTTCAGGGGCTTTCCCTCGAGGCTTTCCGACGAGGCTTTCCCACGAGGCTTTCCCAAAGGGCTGTCCCACGTTCCACCGTGGTGTGAGTCGGTCGATCCTCGGCTTGAAAGCAAAGGCAATGCAGGGAAAACAGGTTTCCGTGGAATGGACTGAGACATCTGGGGGACTCTGCGAATGGTGGCACCACCCTGGAGTTCTTCTCGCCTTTCCTGTGGAGAGCACCTCCTCTTGAGATGCGACGGAACCGCCGGGAATTCTTTCCCGACGACGCAGGGAAAGGATCCCTCTTCTCGAGCTGGGAGTCGGAAAAAGGGCTCCTCTGGATTGGACGGGACTCTCGTGCTTCCTCTTGTGTGGAGACGGGTATGTCGGGGAACTTCTTGAGTTGCAGCAAGGGTGTGAAGGACCCTTTGGAAGATCCAGAGGTTAGGTGTGATTAGCATGGGGACGCCTCAGAGGAAATGGGCCTCATCTCCCCTGGAGGGGAGAACCTCTTTCATTTTCTCTAGATGGTGCAGGTGTTCTCGCGTTACGACGGGGACCTCAGGGACCCGCTCTGGTGCCTCAGGAAAGGCCAGTACCCATGCGAGTTGCTCGGGGGCCTCTCGGGATTCCTCTCCCGTCGATGCCGTGGCATTAGACCTTGTGTGGAGTCTGTGCCGAAACCTGAGGATTGCTCTCCAGTGCTGACAAGGATCTTGGGGTACTTCTGGAGTCTCCCCAGGGGAGTCAGTCGTCGTCTGGAGTGGGGGCATGCACGTGCGTTTTCCTCTCGAGCTGTAGCAGCAGTGTCAAACTTCCCTTCGGGTTGATCAAAGCAACTGTGGCTTTCCCTCGAGGCTTTCCCACGAGGCTTTCACAAGAGGCTTTCCCACAGGGCTGTCCCACGTGCCACCGTGGTGTGAGTGGATCCTCGTCCTGAAAGTCGAGGCAGTGTAGGGAAACAGGTTTCCCTGGAATGAACTGAGACATCTGGGGGACTCTGGGAATGGTGGCACGATCCTGGAGTTCCGCTCCCCTTTCCTGTGGAGAGTGCCTCCTCTTGAGATGCGACGGGAACGCCGGGAATTATTTCCCAAACATGCAGGTAAAGGATCCCTCCTCTCGAGCTAGGAGGCGGAAACGGGGTTCCTCTAGATATGGGCGGGACTCTCGTGCTTCCTCTCGAGTGGAGACGGGTATGTCGGCGAAATTCTTTAGTTTTAGCAAGTGTGTGAAGGACCCTTTGGAAGTTCCAGAGGTTTAGGTGTGATTAGCTCGAGACGTCTCAGCAGAAATGGGCCTCATCTCGCCGGGAAGGGAGAACCTCCTGGATTTTCTCGAGTTGCGGCAGGCGCTCTCGACTTACGACGGGCTCCTCAGGGACCAGCTCTGGTGGCCTCAGGAAAGTCCAATCCCCATGCTAGTTGCTCGGGGGCCTTTCGGGATTCCTCTCCCATCGATTCCCAGGCCTAAGACCTTCTGCGGTGTCGGTGCCGGAACCTGAGGATTTCTCTCCAGTGCTGACATGGATCTTGGGGTACTTCTGGAATAGCCCCAGGGGAGTCAGTCCTCGTCTTGAGTGGGGGCATGCACGTGTGCTTTCCTCCGAGCTGTATCAGCAGTGTCACACTTCCCTTCCCGTGGATCAAGGAATCTGTGGCTTTCCCTCGAGGCTTTCCCAGGAGTCTTTCCCAAGAGGCTTTCCCACAGGGCTGTCCCACGTGCCACCGTGGTGTGATTCGATCCTCGGCTTGAAAGTCGAGGCAGTGCAGGGAAAACAGGTTTCCCTGGAATGGACTGAGATATCTGCGGGACTCTGGGAATGGTGGCACGACCCTTGAGTCCCTCTCGCCTTTCAGGTGGAGAGCGCCTCCTCTTGAGATGCAATGGGAACGCCGGGAATTTCTTTCTCGACCCTGCAGGGAAAGGATCCCACCTCTCGAGCTAGGAGGCGGCAACGGGGCTCCTCTGGATGTGGGCGGGACGCTCGTGATTCCTCTCGAGTGGAGACAGGTATATCGGGAACTTCTTGAGTTGCAGGAAAGGTGTGAAGGACCCTTTGGAAGTTCCAGAGGGTAGGTGTGATTAGCCTCGAAACGCCTCAGCAGAAAGGAGCCTGACTCGCCTGGAGGGGAGAACCTCCTGGATTTTCTCGAGTTGCTGCAGGTGCTCTCGACATACGACGGGTATCTCAGGGACCCGCTCTGGTGGCCTCAGGAAAGGCCAGTCCACCTCCACATGTCGCGGGTGACGGGGGCCTTCTCGACTTCGCCCATCGAGCCAGGACCGATGACTGGGTGGAGTCGGGGCCTGAACCTTGTTGGAGGATCCTCTTCCATGGCGAATTGAGCGTTGCGAGCTGGCTGGGGAGGCGTCCGCAGGAGTTCACGCCGCGGCTCGACTCTTGCGATTTCCCATCATCCTCCTCTGTAGCTTTGTATAGTGATGCTTTCTAAGGCCGCCCACTTGACTCACATTCCAGGATGGGCCGAGGTTAGGCGCTCTGAAAACTGCCGCAGGAGCTAGCCGAGCGTAGAAGCTGTGAAGCGCTGTCCCGACCCCAGCTCGTTGATCTGTAGCGGAGCGATGATAGCATTCGGTGCTCCTGTGTTCCCTTGCGATGATTCCTTGTCACGTGATGGTTCTTTTCCCTACTAGTTCTCTTGGTCTTTCTTCGATCGTTCACTGTAGGCGTTCCCCACACGGCTTACCCCACGTGTCAACCGTCGTTAATTCTAGCCATCCGTATAGATTCTGGATTTTCCCCGCATGAAGTGTGGAACGAGACTGATCCCTTCTGTCTTTGTGTCACGCGTCATAGGAAAAACAGTAGTTCCCTGAATGTCTTAGATTAATTATGAGAGGAACTTGTTGTTATATGGTGTGACTCCATACCCTCGCTTAGCTGTCTTCCCTCTCCGACCTGTGTTTCTTCTGTTGTGACAAGCCGCTCCCTCTCCACAGATGCAGAGTGCCAATGCCAATTTCTTTCCCGACACGCAGGATACAGTTCTCTCCTCCGAGTTCACCACTGAGGGCGGAAACGAGGCTCCTCTGGAAACTGTGGCCGAGCGACTCTCGTAGCTTCCTCTTCGAGGAGCAGTGCAGTTCATGTCGCGCGCCGCGAACTTTCTTATGAATTGCACAGTAAGAGGCTCGTTGACGACCATTGGAAGTTCAATATGTTAAGGTGTGAATCTATCTTCGAGACAGCACTGCTCATGCAGGGAAATTATCCGTCATCTTCCACTGGAAGGGAGAAAGCCTCCTGAGATTTTCTCGAGTTGCGGGCAGCTGCTCTCGACTTACGATGCGGACCTCAGGACCCTCTCTGTGGCCTCATGAAGCCAGATCCCCATGTGCTGACTCTTGCTTGTGGCGAGGTGTCACTCGGGCGGTTCTGCATCCTCCGCAGTCCGGAGCCGAGCCCTAAGAGACCCTCCCATTTCAGTCAAGCCCCGCTGTCCCATGGATCGCTGAGCATTCCTCTCCGGTTGACTGACTATGAATGCTTGTGGAGTCTTTAGCCAATT